>NW_016820884.1:145905-193816 GCF_001698545.2 Rhinopithecus bieti | reverse complement strand
CCTCCCTCCCTCCCTCTCCCACTCCCCCAGATGTTAGTATGGTGAATCTCCACTCCCTTCCAAGGATTTTGCTGCAGCAAAATCGAGTGTAGAACTGTGCTGTGTGAGTTATATCAAGAAGACAGGGACCCTGTCAAGAAGACAGGAACTATAATGTATATGTATATACATACAGAGAGAGATATATAGTTATCTAGATACCTAGGTATATGTATATACTACTTCTTATACCATGATGTCCTTGAGCAGGCTCTTTCTTGTAGCTGGAGGAGGCCCCCAGCACCTCAGAAGAGAGCTTTTCCATGGAAGAACCTAGAGTCAGTGTGGTACAGCAGGAGCCCCCCAACTAGGAATTAACAGATGCAGTTCCAGCCCCACGTCTGCCACCTTGTGCCTAGGACAATGGGCAATCTCTATCTCTTGTTGGTTTCACTGGGCGCTGGGATTGGCCTCATGGCCACTGTGCCCTTGGGATTAAGGATGGGTATTATGGTGGGGGCGTCTGTTGAAGGAAAGCAAGACAGGACCTGTTAAATAGGCCTGTGGTAGGTCCTGAAGCCTACCCTCCTTAAAGTCACCCCCATCATTCAAGAACCTCTTTCCCCCCGGCCTTGTTCTATCCCCCACACAGCCTGCAACAATCACGGGAATTCTGAAGAAAATCAGAGTTCTTTGCCCGGACTCCTCCAAGTCATCTTGGGATGCCAGTGAGCTTTCTTCTCTGGCTGGACCATGCCCCATACCACCCTGCACCCTGCACTGGCAGGAAGTTCTCTGCCCCCACTAGCTCTTCCTCTGTATTTTTCTCTGAGCTGCCCATCCTATTACCCTATCCACTCCCCTCACACTGCAGCAACAAAGAGCCTGCCTCATAGCCTGGCCTTGTACCTCATTTTCCATGTGGCTGCCATTTGGAGGAGTTACTGATCTCAGGTTGGTGTGGAGGGTGCTGCTGGGGAGAGTAACATGGCCCAGAGCAGCCAGCTGGAGTGGCTTGCCTGAGGCTGCTGAATAGTACAGCTGCATTGGAAACTGGGATACACTCTCTGCTTCAGCAGAGGCTTTTCTTTCTGATTTTGGGAGGTAGTGCTGGCATAGCCATGACTGGAACACACTGGGGGAAAGTTCCTCAGAAGCTGACCCAATAGGGCTCTGTGTCCTTTGGGCTGCCTGGAGGAGGAGAACTTGAGAAGGCACAGGGGTAGAGAGGAATTAGAGCAGAAGCAAAGCTAAGCTCAAACGGCAGGAGCAGGAATGGAGCTGTGGTCACAGCCCAGACTGAAGAGCAGATCTGCTAAGGTGGGTTGCAGCAGGACTGCTTCCAGGATGCATGAGGGTGGACGAGCCATTGTGGAGAACAGCGGGGAAGGTGCCCTCACCTGCACTGTGCTAGTGAACACACTGGCCTATTGTGCAGGCCAGAGGTGGCTTCTCCTATCCCGCATCTCACAGGGCCCAGCCAGGGGCCACCTCAACCACGAAGTTTTCTTTGACTTTTCCTATCACCCACAATCTCAATGGAAGAGAAATAACCTTGAGAAACACTGGACCAGCCCTTCTCAACTGGAGAGCCTTATAAAATAAAGATGTCTGGGCCCCTTTCCAGATCTGTTAAAATTATAAGCTCGAGGGGAGGAGCCCAGGCATATGTATTTTTAAAACAAGTTTTCTGAGTAATTCCGAAATGCCTCTTGACGGGCCCTAAAAATGGCTACATTTTATAGCACTTTATAGCTTACCAAGAAGCCTGCAGACCCGAGTTCACTTTTTCTGACATCACTTTGGTTTGTACCTCATCCCCAAGCACCACATAATTTAAATAGCTGCCTGTTTCTTCTGTTATTCCACTCTCACCTTGGGGAGAGAACCAGACTCTGTCCTTTATTTACTTTTTGATCACTCACAGTACTTTCTTCCACACACAGTGCTAGGGAAAGACCAAGAACTCAGTAAATACTCAATGACTGGGGCTAGGTCAGGGAATTAAAGGCCACAGTAAACACATAGACACTCACATATTATTTGCACACAAGACAGATGTGTATACTGCAGGAAAATGAGAAAGTTCAAGGGAGAGAAAAAAAAAAAAACCACCTATGTTCACTCCCTATCCTTAAAAACTACCAATTCCAGGTATGTGTGTGTGTGTGTGTGTGTGTGTATGCAGTTTTACATCAATATGGGATTATGCTGTGTATACCCTTTTATAGCTACATTTTACAATTTGGCAATAGATCATAAGCAAATTCCATTGTCTTAAAAATACTAACATAGCATTATATCCTAAATAGAGTTTTAACTAGGGAATCATTAGCGAAGATACCTTGAAGATGGATCTTGAAGTCCAAAATGAGAGATTGTAGACCCCACTCTAATACTTAACACTTACGCACATCAACGTACATTCTCAAAACATCCTATCATAAAATAAATACTTAGGTTGAACATAGAGATTATATGTAGTTCCCTGTTTTCATTGTTACTTCTCTGCTCAATTCTTTTTGATAATTCTTCCTTATAGGATAGGGTCCAAAAATATTAGCTTGGCATTCATGATCTTCTGATACCTGGACCCAATTAACTTTCTAATTTTATGTCCCACTGATCCCCATTTAATGCCTTCTACTCTTGTCATAGCGTGCTACTCAATGTTTTTCAAGGGTGGCCACGACAGCTTCTCTTTATTTGCAAATCTTTCCCTGTCTGAATGTCATCCTTCTTCTTTTCCTATACTACTACCAATCCCGTGGTAAACAGGGTCCACGTCACTAAATAGGACGATCCTGCAGTTATACATTACTATATAACAAATGATTCCAAAACTTGGTGGCTTACAACGATCATTTATTATTGTGATTCTTTGGATCAGGAATTCAGACTGGGACCAGCTAGATGGTTCTTCTGCTGGACTCACCTGTAGGGTTGTCAGATTTAACAAATACAAATTCAGCACACTTAGTTAAATTTGAATTCCAAATAAACACTGACTAGTTTTTTTCTTGGTATGAGCATGTCTATACAATATTTGGGACATATACTAAGAAACTGCTCTTTATCTGGAATGCAAATTTAACTGAATGTTGTGTGTTTTAGCTGGCAAACCTCATCTGGAGTCTCTCCATGGTGGAGGGCCTTGGTTCTCCTCCATGTGGCCCTTGTCCTCCAGTAAGCTGCATGGGACCTCTTTCTATGGTGGGCTCAGGAAAGCATTTCAAAAGGGCAAAGATGGAAGCTGCCATGCCCTTTAAGACTTGGCCTTCAGCCAAGTGCAGTAGATCATGCCTGTAATCCCAGCACTTTGAGAGGCCGAGGTGGGCAGAGCACCTGAGGTCAGGAGTTCAAGACCAGTCTGGCCAACATGGTGAAACCTGGTTGCTACTAACAATACAAAAATTAGCCAGACGCAGTGGTGCACACCTGTAGACCCAGCTACTCAGGAGGCTGGGGCCGAAGAATCACTTGAACCCGGGAGGTGGAGGTTGCAGTGAGCTGAAATTATACCACTGCACTCCAGCCTGGGTGGCAGAACAAGACTCCATCCCCTCCCCTACACAAAAAAGAGACCTAGCCTATGATGTCACACACATAACATCACTTCCTATTCAGCCTCTTGGTCAAATGAGTCACAGGGCTGCCCACTTTCAATCCTCCAGAAATGGGCTCTAACTTTAGATCAGAGGAGCAGCAAAGTGGCATTGCAAGGGACAAGCATCTGGGGGTGAGAGGAATGGCTGCAGCCCTTTTTGCAAACAGCGTTCTTCTCTATCACTTTCAAATACTACCTTGTAGTCTACTGTACCATAACTCTTTATTTATCCACTTTCTAACTTTGACATTTAGATTATTTCTTTTTTATGTTGTTATGAACTTTGTTTCAAACAACAGGCATTTTTGTGTATTTGTCTAATTTTGTGTATTTTTTTCCGTTATGAGTTAGAAATCACTGCTCTATGTCAGAGCCCAGCTTTATCACTTACTGTGTGTCCAGGGGAAGAATTGCTTAGCAGCTTCATACCTCAGTTTCCGTATCTCAAAATGAAGACAAAAATATGACTCATTGCATGGGGTTACTGTGAAGGTCAAATAGATACTGAATATAAAATGCTCAAAAACTGATAATTATTAAGATAAATCCCTGGAAGCAAAATTATTAGGTCAAGTGTTATCAAAATATTTAGGACAATTGCTATATATTAATAAAGGGGACCACTAAAATATACATATATATATATATATATATATATATTTTAAATTTTAGATTCAGAGGGCACATGTGCCAGTTTTTTAATGGGTATATTGGGTGATGTTGGGTGTGAGCTTCTAGTGAAGCCATCACCCAAATAGTGAACATAGTATCCAAAAGGTAGTTTTTAAACCCTTTTTCCCATGTCTCCCCCCTCCCTTTTTGGAGTCCCTAGTACCTATTGTAGAGATCGTGTTTTGGATTAACAGAAACATGACCCAGTTCTAGAGCCTAGTGGTTAAGAACTAAGACTTTAGACCAGGAGTCAGAAAGTTGCTNTATATATATATATATATTTTAAATTTTAGATTCAGAGGGCACATGTGCAAGTTTTTTAATAGGTATATTGGGTGATGTTGGGTGTGAGCTTCTAGTGAAGCCATCACCCAAATAGTGAACATAGTATCCAAAAGGTAGTTTTAAACCCTTTTCCCATGTCTCCCCCCTCCCTTTTGGAGTCCCTAGTACCTATTGTAGAGATCGTGTTTTGGATTAACAGAAACATGACCCAGTTCTAGAGCCTAGTGGTTAAGAACTAAGACTTTAGACCAGGAGTCAGAAAGTTGCTGTCCGTGGACTGTTTTTGTAAATAAGGTTTTATTGGAATACAACTATGCCCCTTTTAAAATGTATCAGCTCTCACTGCTTTTGCGTTGGAATAGTAGAGTTGAATAGTTGTGCCAGCAATCAAATGGCCCACAAAAGTGGAAATATTTACTCTCTGACCCTTTACAGGAAGTTTACTTTTAGTTTAGTGTAAGAAAGTCCTGGACTCGAATCCACATCCTGCCCAATACCCTCTGTACTGGTGACATAAGTGCTGGTAAAGGATAGTCCTTTTATTACTCTCTTTCCTGCTATCTTGGTGGACACTGAGCAAGGAGGCCAGCAAGATGCTTTTATCTACACCAGGTAGAAAGGCTCTACAGAGCAGCAGCAGCTTAAATAGAAAGTGCTGTGTGTGCTCGTGTGTGTGCGTGTGTGTACGTGTGCATCCAGGTGTATGTGCATCATTCTGTGTGTGTATGCACGCGTGCACACACTCGTGTGTTCATGTAGTCAGGGGACTGGCTGGTGGAGTGGTCATTCTCCCTGAGCAAAGTTTTCTGTACTTGTAATAGGTACTGTTGGCATGACTGTTCTGAGCAATGATGAGAGGTGCCAGAGGAAGCAGTGTGAAATAGTGTCATATGGAAAGATGTAATGAAGGTCATTATAGGCAGGAGCCTCTTCAACATGTCTGCTTACCTCAAAACAATGGCACTGGCCCTCCCTTGGTGCCTGGGCTCTCCCAGCAGTGTGTGGGCCCTCCCCATGGCCGATGCTTGCCCCTGGTTTCCATCTGCACTCTTCACATTGCCCAAGTGAAACCTGGTTTCTCTGATTCATTCTGCTGACCAAAGCACCATCACATGCTCTCCAGTTGATGAACCGTGGTGTGGGTACTTGTTGGGTTCCGAGCACTGCATTTTAAGCTGGATGTTGGTAAACTTAGAGACATGATGTGTGCTATCTTTCTTCGTTTTCACACCAACACTCTGAGTAGGTTGTCTTATCTTCCCTTCACAGGTTAGAAACTAGAGCTCAGAAAGGTCAAATAACTTTGTCAAAGCCACACAGCCACATAAGGATGGGAGCTGGGATTTGATCCATGTAACTCAAAAAGCTTATTGTTTCTGTTGCACCAGACAATCACTAGTCTAGCAGAAAGAATGCCGTGGAACAAACATTATAATTAAGGTCAAGGTGAGATATAGGTCACAAAAGAGTTACAGAAACACTAGAAGAATTCAGAAGAAAGGGAAACTTTATATAGATGAGAGCATTTGAATTTGATTTTAATTCCATGTGACCAAGAGAAGAAAATTTGTTTTTCTTCTAAATCTGAGGACTTACGTAAAATTAGGGGGGAAAAATAAAAACATCAGTCCCGAATACGTTGGGTCAAAATTTGGGAAGTGTATGTCAATCTTTACCTGACTGAAGAAAGCAAGTTGACTTTGTGCCATGGGAGGGCTGGGCCAAATCAGTTTTTGCTGCAGGCTGCCTCTCTGGAGGGACCCAGATGTCACTGCTTTAAGTATTAACTAAAGTCACCCCTCCCTTAAAAGGATGGGTCCATCATGGGCCGGAAGAAATGTCCAAGGTGCATCCATCATCACTTCAATAGGGTTCTTTCTCTGGCTGTCACACCTAACTGTTCTCTGCAGCATTTGTACCAGAGCTAGGTCCTGGTTGCCCCTCTCTGCCTAGCATGTGCCCAGTACAGTTCTGTGATGGAAAAATTATTCCACAATACTCTTCAGATGGGCTTGGAGAACCTGGAAGTAATAAACCAACAGAGCTGATAGGTGTTGACCATTTGTGGATAGCATTTCCCTACCTCTGCACCTGTTCACTGAGGCCCCCAGAAACCCTTTCTCTGGTCTAAAGGAGAGCTGACGGTACATTTCCTATGGAAGCATCCTGAGCCTTTTGATACACATGTCCATGGGTCTAGCCCAGGATGGGGTACATAGAAGAACTCAGGAAAAGTTGGTTGACTAAAGGGAAGAATGAATGTGTGGATGCAAGCTGAATGTCTCTATCATTAATTGCTGAGCTCACTGCAGTGAGGAATTTAAGCATTTAATTTTCAAAATAAAGATTCTCTGCTTGGATGTTCAAGCTGAGGCTAGATGAGATTAAAGACCATTCAGCCCTAGAAAGTCTGGTTTAATTGGTCTGGGAAGGAACCTGGCAATGGCATTTTTAAGACACTCCCCTGGTGATTCTGATATGCTGTCAGGGTTAAGAACCATTTGGATTTTATCCAGTCTAAATTCTCTCAAAAGTAAAGTAGTCTCAGGACTTTGGGGGGTTGAGGTGGGTGGATTGCTTGAGGTCAGGAGTTTGAGACCATCCTGGGTCACATGGTGAAACCCCGTCTTTACAAAAAATACAAAAAATACGCTGGGCGTGGCGGTACATGCCTGTAGTCCCAGTTACTTAGGAGGCTGAGGCGTGAAAATTGCTTGAGCCTGGGAGATGGAGGTTGCAGTGAGCAGAGATTGCGCCACTGCAGTCCAGGCTGGTCAACAGAGTGAGACACCATCTCAAAAATAACAACAAAAATCCAAATCCAAAACCAAACCAAACCAACAAACAAAAAACAGACAAAACTGAGGCCCAGAGAAAGGCTATAGCTTGGAAGCCCTTGGCCATGAAATAAAATGAGGAAAATCTGTTGGCTGCCTCTGGGGGCTTTTTTTCAGGTTGTGTTTCTTGTTCTTTCTTGCTCTATCTGTGGGATTGAACTTGGACATGTGGTCAGGACCAGTCCCCTGCCTCCAACGAATCTTTCTTCTCTGTATCTTCTGTGACCCTGTGGTTACCTCCTGCCCACTTTTGTTTCCTGTGTGACTTGGGTTCAATTTTTGTTTTAATTGATAAAGGGTCCCTTCTGGGATGTTATGTCTGTTTTTCCTGCTCTTTCTTCTGGAAGCAAATGGGAGAGATTTATGGTTCCCTGTAAAACCCAAGCCTTGTTTAGAAATTGCTTGTGATTGATTAAGTAATAAAAATGCTTTTAAGACAGGAAGGTAAATTTTCCTGCTAATTGCTCTGTGCTTTACATTAGAACCTTGTTACACTGCCTGATGCTCTCTAGGGCTGGACAACTTTGTAATTTCCATCACCCTGAAAAGTCACATTGGAATCATTGTCTCCATCTTTATTTTTTCCAGGACTGAGACTGTTAAAAGACACAGATAATTAATAGGCCAATAAACACAATCAGCAACACATTTGAAATAAGAGAGCAAATCCCTTCTTTCCTTTTGAGTATGAGCTCCAGTGTTCATCTCAGTATGCAGTCAGGAGCCAGGCCCTGGTGGAAGGGTGGTCCAGATGGGATATAGACGGGGTTTCTCAGCCTCCACTTGTCCCTTCCCTCTTTCTAGTATTAGATTGGTCCAAAAGTAATTGCTGTTTGGCCATTACTTTTAATGGCAATAGTCTAGGTACCCTAAAAGATGGATTGTGTATGAATCAGTCTCCCTGGCCTGGAGCCAGAAGGGGATGAAACTTGCATCCCAGTGGGGAGGGCACATTCCTGGACAGGGCACAGGGAGTGTCTGGTGTGTGGTCTACAGAGCCTGGATTAGATGACTGACCATTGCTTCGGAGCCCTAAGGGAATACAGGGATGCAGCCATCACCAAAGCCATTCACAATCTCCATCGATGGAGTCGTTAAACTTCTGTGCAGCCCTCCACAGTTTCCAAAACTTTTTAAACCTACAAGTAAGTGGGCACGAGGGAGTTAAACAGCTTCTCTTGCCCTTCTCCAGATAGCTGTCTCAGCCACCCATGGACACACGCAGTTTTCCATCAGTCTGGGCGGCCAGGGAAATGTCTCACAGGGGAAGAGGAGAAACAGGACCCAAGTGGAGGATTTCTAGTGTCAGGAAAGAACTATCTAAGGGCATTTGGTCCAGGAGAAACTTCCTGTCTCACCTAGAGCTGAAATCATCTGGCTGCTTGCCCCTTCCCTTCACCACCACCACCACCAGTATTTGAGGCATATTTGCCTTGGAGGAGATCCAGTTATCCGGAATTCTGTCTGGCATAAATCTTAGTGACAACAAGAGATTGAAAAAATAAGAGGAGGAATTTGTAATTGATCCACAGATGAACTCAGGAAATCCTTGAGCACTCGAAAATTACCTGTCTTATGAGTGTTTTCCTGGGAAGGGTCCACTTCCTTCATGAACGTTTTAAGAGATTCACAACCCAAAGACGATTTTTAAAAAACATTCGAAGATGGATTAAAACTGTTAGAAAGATGACAAGATAATTGTGACTTAGAGGGCCAGGGAGGATTTCACAGAGTCCAATGACATTGGACTCAGCCTTGAAGGGAGATGGAGTTCTCCAAAAGGAGGAGGAGGAGGATTCTAGCACTGGGGTCTCATGTGCACAAATACAGAGTTCTGGAAAAGCATGATGTGATATCCCTGCAGCCCAGAGAGAAGGGAGGCTGGAGCAGAGGTCGCTGGGAGAAATGTACCTAGAAAGGTAGGCTGCGGTCCTATCACTGGGGCATGTCCTTGGATGAACACTAGGGATTTGGGCTTTAACCTCAAGTCAAGCCTCCAGATGCTAACTCCTTTCTGTGTCCATTGCAGGGTTTAACCTCAAGTCAAGTCTCCAGATGCTAACTCCTTTCTGTGTCCATTGCATCAGGGTTATCTTTTGAACAAGGTCATTACCAGCTCAGAGGAGGGCAGTGGGACATCACTTGAGTCCAATTGTCACGGCGATAAAGCAACTTGGAGGACAGTGGAATCTGAAGAGCTGAGTAGTGATAAAGTAGAGACCTCCACATCAAATGCACGGCTTGGCTAGCTATTCTTGGCTAGCTACACTTAGGACTTCTCTAGGACTTCCTACCACTCTTGGTCTCTGGCCTTTCTGGACCAACTTCCATGCAAAGTTACTCTGTTCTCACTAGTTACTGGGGAATAATTTGTTTTCCAGGGAAGGGTTTCAGGTTTTGACTCTGGCCAACTGGGAGCTTTCAACTCACTTTAAGAGTAGTATGTAGGGCAAATGACAGGGACAGATCACAGGTATGAAGATGTCATGCTCTTGACACAGCATTATTTAGCTATTCTATGCTGTGATGCCTATGAGATACCCAAACTTTAAGTTGCAGAGAAGAGCTGTCTGCTTGGGAGAGGTGACTTCCTTCAACCCTGGGCTTCCTTGGCATCCCTGAGAAGCCATAGCTCTTAGGTCCCTCAATGTGATAATAGAATAACGATAATGCTCATTCAAGGAAAGGTCCTGGTTTTAGAAGTACTTCCCCTCAAGTTTTGCCATGAAGAAACTGCTAAGATTCTGTCTTGGGATGAGGGTGAGACTTTCAAGCTTAAGTGATGATTGTAAATAGGGAACTCCCTGCCTCCCGTCTACTGCTTCTCACCCAATCTGCTCTTTCAGATCTACTGAGGTCTTAAGGACTTTCATTTTTTTCTTGTAGTGGTGAAATGGTCCTTCTACCTACCACCCTGGGGAAGGGAGAAATTGAGGGGAACTAAAGAGACAGAAGGTCCTTGTCCTCCAGGCCCTGGCTATCCATATTACCAAGTCCAATAGAGTGAGGAGTGCTAGCTGAATGAAATGAGTAGTTAACAACTACTAGTACACAGGAGGCAGATGGTGTGCTGAGTGTGTGGATTATTAGGGGGTTTATCTCACTGAATCCTCCCAACAGCCTTGTGACCTAGGTACTATAAGTGTCACACTTTACTGATGGGAAAATTGAAAATTAGAAAGGAGGGGCATTAACTTGCCCAAGGTTTTACAGTCAGGGAAGAGTGGACTCATGATCCAAGGCCAAGCCACTTGGTTTCAGAGGGGATGTTCTTAGCCACTATACAGTTTCCTTCTGCCACAATCCATTGCTAGCTGGCTTCAGTTTTCTGGGCATTCTAAACATGGGGCAAGCGGCAGGAAAAAGACTTCTAGGTGGCTGTAATTCCAGATATAATGTGGATGTAGAATAGCTGCATCTGAACCATCTGAGTTGATGCAAGGGATACTGGAAGCACAATCCACAGGGAGATGGTCTGGACAAGAACCAGGTGAGGTGCTAGGCTTCCCATCTTCTGTTCAGGGAGCTTGAGGTACAGAGGCTTCCTGGCAGGTTATTTCCAGATATTGCTCCCTATGGACTGGGGAAGAATAGGGAGTGGTTGATCCTCCTAGGGTGGACAGTACTGGAGATTGGTGAGTGGGGCTGGAGCCAATGGAGCCTGGCTTTGTTGAGGTTGTTTTCATCTGGAGGGCAACTACTTCATCTCTATGCTCATCTTTCTAGAATGCCAAGTAGACCAAGTGCCCACACAGAGATAGATAACAGTAACAACAACCACCATCACCATAGCAGGAAACTTAAAGGGCTTTCATTTGTTGGCCTGAATGGGCTTGGGTGAGCTTCTCCATCCTCTCTGCCCAGATGTGACCTTGCAGCATAGTTGTACATAGATGTGTTCTGGCAATTGAGTGAAGGTAGGTCAAGGGAGTATAAACTAATGGAAGAGCCTCATAGCCCAACATGCCCTCTGGGGCTTAACTTACACAAACTACTTTTGGGAGTGGCCTAAGCATTGGTTTTTCCTACTACCTGCAGCCCTCCCTGGGAAGACTCTCATGCCTCTTCCTTTCAAGTTATGTCTTGGCATCCAGTTGATTATAAGGGGGTAAATACATTTATCAGAAGTTTCCATTTATAAGGGTTTAAAAGAAGTGATAGCATTCCTAAGGAAAAGGGAAATATATCACATACATTTTTCTATTCTTCATACATGAAGTGTGCAAAAGATTAGTCCCTGAAAGTGTGTAAATAGATTAAATAATTTACAAAAAAAATTTTTCCTTGGGAAATAGTGATCTACTGAAGATATTGAAGCAGGAAAATAACATGATTTGCTTTCTGAATTCTTATTCAACAACTAAGGGTTATCATTCGTGCTCTCTGCTTGATTGTGATGCCTTTAAGGATAAGAGATGGGGCCTTTGCTTTTGTATCCCTAGCAAGTTAGCAAGCAAGTGCCACACACTTATTTGCTATTCAATACATCTTGAATGAATGAATGAGTGTGAAGGAGAGTGTTGGCAAATGCAGGCAGGAATGGGATTAGTGTTAGAGGTTATAAGCTGAAAGCTGGAAGTGGACAGAGTTAGGGGAAGAGGCCAGAGGAACTCAAACACGAGGCCAAGAGGACAAGTTAAAGAAATGGACTGCTGAGAGCGGTGGCTCATGCCTATAATCCTAGTGCTTTGGGAGGCCGAGGCAGGCAGATCACCTGAGGTTGGGAGTTTGAGACCCACCTGATCAACATGGAGAAACCCTGTCTCTACTAAAAAGACAAAATTAGCTAGGTGTGGTGGCGCATGCCTGTAATCCCTGCTACTTGGGAGGCTGAGGCAGGAGAATCGCTTGAACCTGGGAGGTGGAGGTTGTAGTGAGCTGAGATTGCGCCATTGCACTCCAGGCTGGGCAACAAGAGTGAAACTCTGTCTGGAAAAAAAAAAAAAAAAAAAAAAAAAGAAAGAAATGGACTGTAGGGAGCTGGCTGCTGTCATGTGTACCTGTAATCCTAGCTACTTGGGAAGCTGAGGCAGGGGGAATTCTTGAAAACAGGAGTTTGAGATTGCAGTGAGCTATGAATGTGCTTCTGCATTCCAGGCTGGGCAACAGAGTAAAACCCCATCTCTGAAACAACCAACCAACCAAACAGGACTGTGTGGCCATGGGAAAGGAGAAAAATGGGAGGATGCAGAACATTTCATGCAAGCAAGATGGGCACACATTTCTATGGTCTTGGAGGGGCCTCTAATGTAGAGCAAGACTCTCCAATAGGACTTTCTGTGGTGATAGAAATGTATATCTGCATCGTCCAATATGGTAGCCGTTAGATCTATGCGGCTCTTGAGCATTTGAAATGTGGCTAAAGCAATCAAAGCACTGAATTTTTAATTAAAAAATTTATATTTAAACATAAATAGCCACATGTGGCTAGCAGCTACCGTGGTGGACAGTGAAGAATGCTCTTTAAAATCTCCAAAATACAAGGAAAGATTCTGTGGACCCAGGAAAATGATGGGGGAGAAATTGGCAGTAAGAATACTGATATGCCAAATGACAGTTTTGAAGCCAATGATGATAGTAGCAGGAAGTCCCACAGTGAAATTTCAGGTTTGGGCTGTTCACGTAGGTACAGACTTGGTGGAGAAGAAATAAAATTACAGTATCCAAATACTGTTTCTCGTGTCCTTCACATCTTAGCTGACTTGCAGCTGGAGTTATGTTTTCATTAGTTTTATAGTTAAAAATGAACTGAAGTATCAGAAATCCTCTCTGTTTCCTTGGCATCCACTCTGGTCCAGGTGAGGACGCTATCTGTTTTCCATTCCAATCCTTCATGCAGAAGTGCATAGACGAGCTATCACTGGGGAAGCATAATCTGAGCTAGCCAAATCTAGCTGGGTTTTTCATGATCACTTAACAGCAAATTACCCCAAATTTGCTTTGGAGAGGGGAGGGTTTTATTTTCCTGGCATCATGTCCTTGTAATAAAAATGCCCCTTTTAATAAAAATCAATAACAACTTAAAATACACAATAAATGTTGTAACATTAATAAAACATACTACCTACTAAATCCAGCTTTACTATGTAATGTACACTATTTACAACCTGCATTTCAGGCCTGATCATGCTTCCAACAGCGAGTGAAATGGCCTAAAACAGCTGTCAGATGGTGTGAAATGAACACAGACACAAGGTAAATAAAACTCAAATGAACCCTGAATGCTCTCTCAGCAGTGAGTCCAGCCCTAGGTAAGGATGACTGTATGACTTGTACCCATGTGTGCTATATGCCCTTCCTCCCTCCATCTGTCCCTCTTTCCTTTCCTCCCTCGCTCTTTCTATTCTTCCTTCCTACCACGTGCACGGAATTTGAGGGATACAAAATAAATCCAAGGTATCCCTTGCTTTCTAGGAGCTTACAGCATCATTATGGAGATGAAATATTAACTATATAAATGATGCAGTTCTTCATGACTCCCTGATGCTTAAAAGGTATACAGCTCTGATCCACTGTGTGAGCCGTTTCCTCTATCTGAATTGCCTTGCCTTTCCTTCTCCACCTAGAAAACCCCTGTGTATCCTTCAAGGCCTCAGTTACATGTCGCCTCCTTTATGAAGACTTCCTTGTGCTCCCAGAGACTGTGATTATACCTTTTGTGCTCCCATAGTATTTTTTCATTCTCCAGTGATAGTGATCATTACATGCACCCTATAGTGAGAGTTCTTGTCTGCAAGGGAGACTGGAAAACATAGTTTAGTTGTGTGTCCAGAGGAAGTAAGTTTAGTGTTCACATAGTCAGTTTGGAGAGCTAGACAGAGCCTCAAATTCGTGGCCAAACACTCTCCTTATTCATGATGCCCAAGCACACCAGCTTTCTGGGTTTTCTTTGCACTATGGAGATTTCCCCTTTGCATTTTCTGTTCTCTCTTCCCAGAATCTTTCCCCCCAGGTATCTGTGATCTCCGACTCCAGACCCCACCAGTTACTGTCTAGCACCTTATGCTGCTCTATTTTCTTCGTAGCACTTAGTACTCACTATAGTTGTATTATCATTTACTTCCACTGAGTTGTATGTTCAATGAGGACACTGTGTTCTCAGACAGCCCTATACACCAGCACCTAGAACCTGTCTAACATAGTAGGTGCTCTATGCTTATTTGTTAAATGGAAAAATCCCAATTGGAGGCCAAATTTCAGGTGCCTTCTAGTCTGGCCCTTCTTGCAGTTAGTCTATGGCCATGCCTGGCTGCATCCTTAGGTTCAACCTCTGGGGCCAGACAGTTCAGGTTCCTTTAGTGGACAATCTGACAATCCCATTCTTCTTTGAACTGATGAATCCCAAAGAAGATTCTTTCATCTTCTACTGGTTTAAAGAACAGTTGAGTTGGGGTGGGGATAAAGCAGCTGACATGGTAAGGATCAACCCCACCCGACAAACAAACTAAAGGTACAGCAAGGTCTACAAAAACTACCTTTAATGAGCTGTGCCCCTAAATGGTCAAATCGAAACTGTGGACCCCAGCTATTTTCTAGTTTATGTGACATTGGGAAATTATTTAATTTTCATGGGCTCAGTTTTCTGTAAAATGGGCATAATAATAGAGATGAGATCACCTATGTGTGTAAAGCAGTAGGACAATGCCTGACATATAGCAGGAACTCAATACATACCTCTTCACCACTTTCCCTTTATCTTCCTCCATTTTCTTTTTATCTTCTCTTTTTCCTTCTTTTACCTTGTTTTCTGATAGTCAGGCTCATGCATGAATATCTAATAATTTGCTTTTATTTGCCTCTTTCTCTGTCTCTCGGAACTCACAGACCCTTTTCTACTTACAGGACTCTTAATATGATCCTTGTTTGTCTCCCTTGTCCACTGAACTTTCAGTATAGACTAACTTTCCTGAAGAACATAGCAAACTTCTAGTACATGTAGTTAATAGGTTAACAGGTTTCAGGGGACTCGAATTGGCCTATATTTAGAATGCAATAATGAATTGTGCTTTAATTGGTTTTCCCTCATTTAGGGGCCATGGGAACATAATTTCCTCAAATTCTCAGTAGGATCTGTGGTTGGGGTAATGATTGAATTCTGTTTCAGCCAGACTAAACGTGGAAGGTCCTTCTAGGACAAAACACAGATCTCTGTTCTTTCCCACAAGCGGGGGTGCAGATCCAGTTCCCTACATGCCTGCTAAAGTACTGAATTCAATCCCCAGAGAGACTTTTTCAGCAGAGCCATTAACAATTGCCTTTGCTACACTCCTTAGGCAGCCATGACAATGTGGTTCTTTTGGATATGCAAATATTGGATAGATAGGAAGACCAAAATTTTAAAAATCAAATTAGCTTGGTTTCAATTAATAGTAAAAACGACGAGCACATACAGCACCCTGGGGAGGTGCATAGAAGGCTTTGACACATTCTGAGTTCCGTCAAATGACTGAAAGGGACAGGAACATAAGTATTGGCTCTTGTGTGAGCACTTTGAGGACTGGGCTGATACCTTTTTTTATGTTTGCATTCTGGAGCCTATCATCTAATAGATGCCTGGTAGATATTTAAGGAAATAAAATGAAAAGTTCCTAGGGCTTTAACTAAGATTGGAAAGGGCTGCTTGATGTAAGAATATGGCTTGGATAATATATATTCTCTATGCTTTAGCTTGATAGGTGTTGAAATGTCTCGTGTGTGTGTGTGTGTGTGTGTGTGTGTGTGTGTGTGTATACCTAGATTTTATTTGAGGAAAATGAAGAGGGAGGAGGGTTAAGGAGAAGAGAACTCATGTTTATTTTGTTTTGTTTTCAATGTGTACTACAAACTAACCCACTTTACTCGGCACTTTTACAAATATTGCTTTTGTTATTCTCCTTTACAGATGTGGAAAAACTAGAACCAGCGAGGTTAAGAAACATGTCCAAGTTCATACAGCTGAGGCAGTATTGAGACTATGGTTGCTATCCTCTAAAATTGATGCTTCTTCACCAAAATCATAATAGGCTAAGGTGGAGGCAGCAGGCAATGAGGGATAAATGGGGCACCACCTACTCAGATTTTGTATGTCAACCGGCCTGAAGATTTTGAAAGCCATTTCAGGGCTGTTGTAAAATGAACTGTAATCTCTGCATGCTCTACCTTCTCCTGGCAGCCTCAGTGATTCATATTTTAGGTTTATCTCATGGATAACCTAAGTTGCAGGTGAACTTGAGCTGTGTGAATTCCCACGGAGAGCTGTGATAACACAGGTAAGAAATGGGCCTGGCAATTGTCACATTTGAATTTAGAGATCCAGGTCTTGGGAGGTCAATACATTTCTTTTTGTTTTTTTGAGATGGAGTCTTGCTCTGTCGCCTAGGTTGGAGTGCAGTGGCACGATCTCGGCTCACTGCAAGCTCCACCTCCCAGGTTCACGCCATTCTCCTGCCTCAACCTCCTGAGTAGCCGGGACTACAGGCACCCACCACCACATCCGGCTAATTTTTTGTATTTTTAGTAGAGACGGGGTTTCACCGTGTTAGCCAGGATGGTCTTGATCTCCTGACCTCATGATCCACCCGCCTCGGCCTCCCAAAGTGCTGGGATTACAGGAGTGAGCCACCGTGCCTGGCAATACATTTCTTAATATGCAGGATTCTGTTGTGATGAAGGGGTGAGAGGTTTTAGTCCTCACCACGCACCCACCCGCCCCCTGCCTAACTTAGGCAATTGCTCAGAGGCAGTGATGATGATAAATGCAAGACAAATTCTAGTTGCTTGTAGCCTTGGGCTTGCTTTAACTCCCCAGAAAATTTGAAAATAGAGTGCCCCTTATTGTTCTCTTGAGTTTCTTCAATCCTCTCAGCCAGGGTTTCTTGACAGTCTGAACCACAGGAACTCATGTAACCTGCAATGATTTTTCTTGCTCTACTCACCACCCACTATGGGCCATTAGGGTAACACCAGGCCCTCACTGTACGTTGTCTTCTGGGGTCTGAAAGTTGGTTCTTTGAGTGATAAGTGTCTTTTAGAAGAGGCAGTGTGGCTTTTGGGGAGGCACATGGATTTTGGAGTCATTCATACCTGGGTTTGAATCAAATCTTGATCATGTTTCATAATGACCTGAGATTTCTGGGTGATTCCTCATCGGGGAAACAGGGGACGTGAGTCCTTCCCAGCAGAGTGGGGATGTCAGGAATCATATATGGAAAATCACATGATCATTCCTGAAGGCTAGTAGCCCAGGCTTTGGGGTCTGATGGACCTTTTCTTTTCTTTTCTTTTTTTTTTTTCAGACGAAGTCTCTCTGTCACCCAGGTTGGAGTGTGGTGGTGCGATCTCAGCTCACTGCAACCTCCGCCTCCCGGGCTCAAGCAATTTGCCTGCCTCAGCCTCCTGAGTAACTGGAATTAAAGGTGTGTATCACCATATCTGGCTAATTTTTGTATTGTTAGTAGAGACAACGTTTCACCCTGTTGGCCAGGCTGGTCTCGAACTCCTGAACTCAAGTGATCTGCTCACCTCAGCCTCCCAGAGTGCTGGGATTACAGGCGTGAGCCACTGCATCCAGCCTGATGGACCTTTATCAAATCCTAAATCTGTTATTAACCAGTTGTGGAAGTTTTGAATAAATGTCTTAACCTTTCTGACTCTCAAATTTCTTATGGGTAATTTAGAGATAGGAATAGCTATCTTTTAGGGTTAATGTGAGAAAATGAAATAATGTATGAGAGGAGTTACCATTAGAATTTGGTATATAGAGGGTAGTCAGTAAGTGATAATTCCTTAAATTATTCATGTCATCATTATTTCTCTTGCAAGTATTATTAAGGTTATCCAACCTATGGTGATGATGCTGTGGTACCATGGCACCCCATCAGCCTCTTCATTCAGGAGAGAGGATTGCATTCCCCTGCTGCCAGGGCTATGGGCTACTGGTGACTGATAGCTGAGTCCTGCTGCCCTCTGTCTGAGGTTACACTCCCTCCCTGAGGCAGGCTGTCACCAATGACCTGTCCATATAGAGATACAAAAGCCCAGCCTTCTTGTCTTGTAACTGTATCAGACCAATCTGATTCAACTTTTATGTAACAAAGTTGTGAGTCATTTTGTCATTGCCATAGACCCCCTAGGTTGAAGGTCACATAACCTAAGCATGCTTCAATGGACCAAGCATGCAACCAGAAGCAGAACCTAAATGCTTAGCCTGAGGAATAGGGACTGAATTAAGAAGTGGACACCACATGGCAGGATCCAGGATCCAATCAGATTGAGCCCTGGCATCACCCCATGGCAGGAACCAGTCAGATAGTGCTTTGTGGTATCACCTCATTGCAAGTTCCAATCAGATGAAGACTCATTACTGTATGCTTATAAAACCTGCCCCTGGTTGGGTGTGGTGGCTCATGCCTGTAATCCCAGCACTTTGGGAGGCTGAGGTGGGAGGATCACCTGAGGTCAGGAGTTCGAGACCAGCCTGGGTAACATGGTGAAACTCCGTCTCTATTAGAAATACAAAAATTATCTGGACATGGTGGCACGTGCCTCTAATCCCAGTTACTCAGTAGGCTGAGGCAGGAGAATTGCTTGAACCCAGGAGGCGGAGATTGTGCCACTGCACTCCAGCCTAGGTGACAGAGCAAGACTCAGTCACAAACAACCTGCCCCAGCCCCCAGCTCAGGAAACAGATTTGAATATTTTCTCCTGTCTCTTTTGCCAGTTGACATGCAATAAACCTTTCTCACTGCAAACAAGTATTTGACTTTCCATCATATGTGGTCAAATGCACCTGGTTTAGTTTGGTAACAATCCCATTGGAACAACTCTGCAGGGTCCTCCCAGCTCCAGAGCTGTCTGTGGCATGGGCTGAGGCATTTGTTGCAATGTCAGTGTCCTCATCTGTTGCAACTCAACTCCTTGCTTTGCACAGCTTCTTCCCTCACGCCTCACAGATGCTGCCTGCCTCCTCACTCCTTACAGGTGCTGATTTTGAGAATACCCTCCTACAAATTTCTTGCACGAAAATTTCAGAACCTTAGTCTGTCCCACAGGTTTATCCCATTCAATATGTGAATCATTTTCACAACTGAATTGCCAACCCCCAAAACCCTCATGAGACAGAGAATGCTCTCTACCTTCTATAATTCCCAAACTCCTTTTCCGAGATTTCTAATAATTAGAAAGTTCTTAAAAATACCCAACATTTATGTAGCTCTTTATGTATTCTTTACAAAGCATTTCTTTATATCTTATTTCTCCTGAGTACCATCACATCTTGCTAAAGCAAATCTTATTAATATTCCCATTTTACAGAAGAGCAACTCCATGAACATAAAAGACTAAAAACAACTTTCCCAAGATTACTTAAGGAATTGCCATTAGAGGCTTATAAACCAGACTGACCCACAGATCATTTTTTGTGTGTGTGTCTAATGCATCTTTTAAAAAATTGAGGCTGGGCACTGTGGCTCACGCCTGTAATCCCAGCACTTTGGGAGGCCAACGCAAGTGGATCACAAGGTGAGGAGTTCGAGACCAGCCTGGCCAACATAGTGAAACCCCATCTCTACCGAAAATACAAAAAATTAGCCAGGCATGGTGGTAGGCACCTATAATCCCAGCTACTCAGGAGGCTGAGGTGGGAGAATCACTTTAACCAGGGAGGTGGAGGTTGCAGAGAGTGGATATTGTGCCATTGCACTCCAGCCCAGGCAACAGTGCAAGACTCCACCTCAAAACAAAACCAAACCCAAAAATTGAATTGGGATGATGTCTTAGTCCATTTTGTGCTGCTATATGAGAACACCTGAGACTGGGTAATTTATAAAACAAAGAACAAAAAACAATGAAATTTATTTCTCATAGTTTTGGAGGCTGGGAAGTCCAAGATCAAGGTGCTAACATCTGGCGAGGCCTTCCTGCTGCATTCTCACATGGTGGGAGGAGGAAGGAGTGAATCCACTCTTGCAAGTCCTTTTTCTAATGGCACAAATCGACTCATGAAGGCAGAACCCTCAGGACCTAAACACTTCTTAGTCATCCCCACCTCTTAATACAGTTACAATGGCAATGAAACTCCAACATGAGTTTTAGAGGGGACATTCAAACCATAGCAGATGACTTTAGTGTTCTTCATCGTGCCATTGCTAACATCATTCTTTATCCTTTTAATGAATTACTCCACACATTTCTGTCACCTGTCTGACCTTGGGAAACAATTTGAATTCAGGACATTTCACTTAAAAATGGTGGAAACAGGCCAGGTGCAGTGGCTTACACCTGTAATCCCAGCACTTTGGGAGGCCGAGGCAAGTGGATCATGAGGTCAGGAGTTCCAGACCAGCCTGGCCACCATGGTAAAACTCTGTCTCTACTAAAAATACAAAAATTAGCCAGGTGTGGTGGCAGGTGCCTGTAATCCCAGCTACTCGGGAGGCTGAGGCAAAAGAATTGCTCGAACCCAGGAGGTAGATGTTTCAGTGAGCTGGGATCACGCCACTGCACTCCACACTCTAGCCTGGGCGACAAGGCCAGACTCCATTTCGAAAAAAATACAAAAACAAACAAACAAAAAAACCATGGTGGAAACAGGATTCAACCTCAGACATTCTAACTTTGGAGCTCATGTGCTTTCTAGTACACCAAGCCATCTGGTTTTTTTCTTCCTATATATGTCCTATTTCTGGGTCACAGAACAAAAATACAAAATCCATCTTGCATGTGGCAACTTTTTAATTATCCCAAGTCCCTACCCTCTGAGAATTCTTTCCCCAGGTGAAGGTCCCCAACCCCTGCATCATTTCTCATGGGCTATGGCTATACGTTTGCATTTTACAATGGGCTCACTTACCTGGAGAAACTCCAATTTGGTAATAACACTCTTACAATGGCCCTAGAACTTGTTAGGATAGTTCAGATGTGATCTGATCAGTGCAGAGTAGTTTAACTGAAGCTCAGCCACCTCCAAATCACCACAATCCATTTTTAATGTCTGGTCACATAACTTCACAAACCTCTTAAGTGTTTAAGTATTCCACTCAACCAGGAGACATGAGATGTATGTGAGAGTGTCTCTCTTCTTTATTATCTGTCTTAAAGTTTATATGTGCAAATATGGCCTGGTTATGAGTTAACAATACAGGAACAATCAACACCAGACTCTGAAAAAGAGCACTCCAACATGTCTATAAAAGTGAAATTAGCATCATAAAACAATTATGGATTCAAGTTGTATTTTTCTTTTTCTGTTTTCTTTTCCTTGACTTCACAAGGGGTCTAGTTATCTCTGTGCTCCTAAATTAGAATTTCAATGTTTTGTAGGAATGAAAATGTCCTCAACTATCATAAGGGTCATAGCTGACACTCCTATAAAAACAGACACATTAACAAAATTAAAAGATGGCAGATTTATTTAATTGAAGTTTTATGTGACACAGGAGCCTTCAGAAATAAAGGCCTACAGATCAGTTTCTATGCTTAGCCTTAATGAAGGATGGACAGTGGTGTAGAAATGTGATTGGACAAAGGGTTTGATGAAATGCTGATAGACTGAGGGCAGACACCCCGCAAGGCCTGTCCATTCAGATGATTCTTGGCCTCTTTGCATAGCCTTCCTTCCTCCTGGATATGGCGTAAGGACCTTTCTGGAATGAGAGTCTTCAGGAAAAAAGGGAGAAGGGAGAGAGTGACCTTTCCAGATTTTATGGCTTACTTTGAGGGAGAGGAGTTCTAGTTTCTATGGCTCATTTCAGAGGAGAGAAAAGAGGCGAGAAATAGAAAGGCAGGAGAAGGTCAGAGAGACCTTGCTTCTGAGGCCTCATCCCCTTTAGTTCAAAGTACTCAGCATGCAACGGGCCATACTTTGGGGTATTGTGTTCTGAGCACAAACCCTTTAAAATCCATGTTACTTTTTGGATATGTGATTTGGGTTCAGCTGCACTGTGTTTTTATTGACTCTGTTTGCAAGAAGATAATAGGAGCCAACAAGTGTTTAGTGCTCACTGTGTGCTCTCAACTGTGCAAAGCATGTTAACAGATATTTTCTTGTTTCATTCTCACAATAACCTTGAGAAGTGCAGTTATTGAGTAACTTGCCCAAGGTTACACAGCTTTTAAGAGGAACTGCAAGATATGAGCCCTGGTGGAGACATTTCTCAAGAATGGTTGTTTGATCTTCCTCTGCCTGTTGACTGAGCCTTTTACCCAATTGTTCTGAACTTGAGCAGGAACAAGGGTATCCTTTTCAGGTCCCTGCAAACTCACACTCTCAGCAGAAGAGCCTGGAGGACAGACTTGGCTCAGGGATCCAATTCTGTGCCCCTGCCTGTAACCCTACTGCCCCATACCTGTCTGCTTCTTGTCTGAGATACATTCTGAATTCCAAGCAACTGTGAAATCCCCCTCCACCAAAGTCCCAGAATGAACATTATTAAATGTCCAAAAAACTATAGGAAAAGGAGAGAGAGGGGCCAACTGAGGAAAAGGTATGCGATTTGATTTTACAGAAATTACTTCATCACTTAATTTCCTTTAGAGGCAAAAGTTCAATAAATTCAGGGAATGGCTCAATCTTTTATAAAAGAAAATGGCAGGCTTATTGATTTTTAATATCCTAAATATATTACCTAAATGTGGTAACAACCAATTTTGTAAGCTTCTTAGAGGCGGTGGCCTGGCAGACTGCGTGAAACATGAAGTGATTCTTCGTGCAGTACATTTTCAAATACCTTATAAACACCTGTCATGGATTCAGTGGACTTGTCAATTGTACATGCTTCCAGTGCCATCTCTGTGGGATATGCTTTTTTACTATCTTGCGACTCTAATAGAGAATCATTTTGAGGGTATCTTTCCCACATACTGACAAATTGGCTTATGGAGGGAAGGCTGGGGATCCTTTATAGTTGTTGACACGAGTTCTTTATATGGAAGCAATAACACTTGCTCTTGAAATGACATTGCATATGGTTTCCTATATACAATAATTATATGTTTAGCACCTCAATGTTTGCCATAAGCCTACAGTGATGTTAGGGTGAAGGTTTCCATAACATCTCATTCTCTTGGTCTTGGTATATTTTCTTTGGCTCCAATTATGTTTTTAGAACATTTGAAGAGCCGTCTTCCACCTCGTTGGTTACTTTTACTGTAAAGTATAAGTAGGTGGATGAGAGTTTGCCTTTTATAAAGCAGAATAGCATCATATGCCTTTGTGTTATTGGTGCCTTTGCTCCCTGTGGCAATTGGTGACTCCTTAAATAAAGCAGAAAATGTTTTGCTTCCCAAGGAGATTTGGAATGAAAGGTGAAGGCAGAGGCCCATTGAAGCCATCCCAGAATAAAGTTCAGGTGATGGAAAAAAATGGAAGCCTGCTCCCCAAATACTGATTAGGATTCATTATGACTCTGCAGGAAAAACATGACACCCTGTTTCTCTACCAAGATCCTGATTTGACATCTATTGTTTGTTTCTATGGAGAAAATAATTGGGAACAGATGGCTTCTGATGTCCCCTCCAGCAGTGTGGATGGAGATGTAAGTGCTTGATTGCCTATCCTCAATGTGGTGCAGTGGGTGTGTGCTTGGACTCTGGATTTCAATGCTTTGGGTTCAAATTCCATCTTCTAGTTTCTTCTTGTGGCATCTTCAGCAATTTAACTTCTCTGTGCCTCAATTTCTGCATTTCCAAAGTGAGAATAGTAATTATAGGTTCAGTTTTAGAAAGTCCCAAGCAAGCAGTGTGGTGAAACCAAGCAGACCAGAATAGAATCCTATCTTTGCCAGTTATTAATGTTCTGAACTTGAACATACTATTTTATCTACAATATATATGTATGTATAATAATGATAATAGTGATAGTAATAGTATCTACTTCACAGGGCTTGTGGTGAGGATTGATAAAGATAATATATACTCTGTACTTAGGATAATGCCTGGCATATATGTACTCGATAAATGGTCATTTTATTGTAATAAATATCGTTGTTTTATTTATTTATTTTTTAAATAGAAGAGAATGTTAGTGGCATCCAGTGTTGATACCAGGAGGTCATAATTAGACTCTGGAAGCCCAGTGGAGGAGGTGCCTCTAGTTTTAGTAAAATACAGGAGCTACTGCAGGCAACAGGGAAATGAAGGACAGGTACTGGGATAGGAGAGGAAGGGGCAGTTGCTATGAAGATTAACAGCGTATGTTGAATGCTGCCTCCTGACTATAAATGGGCTGCCATGCATGTGCCACCTCTACACCAGTGACTAGTGACTTTTTTTTTTTTCCTTTCATATCTAGTCCTGTAGATAACATAGGCTTTTGGATCTGACTTTTTTCTTTTTTTTTTTTTTTGAGACAAGGTCTCCTTTTTTGCCCAGGTTGGAGTGCAATAGCTTGATGGCAGCTCACTGCAGCCTCAAACTCCTGGCTGAAGCCATCTTCTTGCCTCAGCCTCCCTGGTAGCTGCGACTACAGGCACATGCCTCTGCCCCCAGCCATACCAGTGACTTCTTAAAGCCATCAGCTGAACACTGACCCCCACCACAAGGTTTCATGTTGGAATATGGGCATGCTGCGGTCTAGGGAATGCTCACAGGTCCCAATGGTGACAAAGACTCTTTTTGACCAAACTTAAATCAGCTCCTCTGAGTCCCTAGTCCCTCTAAATCCTTTTTTTCCATTTTTTGAGACAGTCTTACTCTGTTGCCCAGCATGGAGTGCAGTGGTGCAATCATGTCTCACTGCACCTTGAACTCCTAGGTTCAAATGATCTTCCCATCTCAGCTTCCCATGCAGCTAGGACCATAGGTGTGTACCGCCACACCCAGATAATTTTTTTATAGAGGGGGGCCTTGCTATGTTGTCAAGGCTGGTCTTGAACTCTAGCCTCAATTAATCCTTCTGTCTTGGCGTCCCAAAATGTTGAGATTACAGACATGAGCCACTGGCCCGCATCCTCTTTTTGATGAGGACTCTGTCCTTGGCCTGCTTACTCCAGTTTTAGCAAGAATCCTGCTGTGTTTGGTGAAAATCTTCCCCCCTTGATATCTTGTCAAATTCCCCAGTCCCCACCCTCCATATCTTATCACCCTGGCCTGCCTTCAGCAAGAATCCTGTTGGGTTGCTCTAGCAAGAATCTCCCTAGCCTTGATGTTTTCTCTTAGTAATTTTCCATCCACGGACCCTTACCTTGCATCTTGGCTGTAAATCTCCACTTGTCTTTGTTGTGTCTGGTGTTGAGCCTGATCTCTCTCCTCTGCTGCAAAACTCACATTATGGTGGTCTGTCTTGCATAAATACTTCCTTTCCAGCTTGAGACTGATCAAGATTCTTCACTTCACCAAACTTTAGTCAGGCTCCTGAACCTTCTCCAAATTCGTCTGTGTATTTCCTTGTAAAATCCAGTTTTAACAAAGAACACTGTTAAGTTGGTTTGGTAAGAAACCCCCATCCTTGGTATCTGATCAAGTTCCTTATCCTCTACCATCCCATGGGTATGTCTGATCACCCTGGCCCATCTTCAGCAGAATTCTGTGAGATCAGTTTAGCCAGAATCCCCCTTACCCGTGAAGATGTTTCGTCTTAAGGATTCTCCATTCACTGACTCCACGCTGCTCCTTGGTGATAAATTCCCATTCTCCAGTGCTGTATTTGGATTTGAGTCCAATCTCTCTCCCCGACTGCAGGACCCCATTGATAGGTCCCAGTACCTATCATGATGGTCCCGAATAAAGTCTTCCTTACCATGCTTTAACCAGTGTTACTGAATAATTATTTTCTTTAACAAGGCCCAGAGTTAACAGAGATTTTGAGATGAACACTCAGGCTGTAAGAAAAGATGGCTTTAGCTTCTGTCTGAGGGCTGCAGTTGGCGCTGAAAAGCCTCATCAGGACCTGGGGAAACGGTGTCTGTGTGGGCGTGTGTGTGTGTGTGCACGCACACATGTGCGTGCGTCCATGTGTGCCTTCAGATATATTTCGGCTTGTCTCACATTTGTAATGCGGCACTATCTTTCCAGGAGGAATGGATTAATAATCTACATAAGGCATTTAATTAAAAATGTGTCATCACCTCATTAATGTCTTCTCCAAGGATGCATCATTATTCTCTTTCGTTAATAGAAGTGATGTGCATGTGTGCCCGTGCAGAGGCCTGCTAGCCTGTAATGGCAGGTGTGGAAGGCGGGTCGAGCAGGAGAGGGGGCCTGCTTTGTTTTACCCTTAAAGGCCCTGCTTCCATGTGCCCAGGAATGGAACTTCTCCCTTTGGTCTCTGTGTTCCTGTTTATTTGCAGTGCTCAGTGTTTAGCCCCTGAGGTGTCTGATTCTGCTGGATGGTGAGGATCCAGGGTCCTAGCTTCCTGGAAGGCTGATGGGTCTCTTGGGCAGCTCCTCTGCACAGAGATCAAGAGAGGACGTGGAGCCCCACAGTGTAACAGTCCCCAGCTCTAGTTTCCTTTCAAATGTAAGTACAAGGAAGCAGAAAGGAACACAGAGGGGCCCCAGAAGAAGGATAATGAATTATTCATCTCATAGTCTGGGCTCTGGGCTCATAGCACCTCCTCTTTCCCCCATCCTGAAAGGCAGCCAATGAGAAAGGCACCTAATTCGCTGGTTGAATTACTGCGTATGAATGGCTAGAGGATCTATTTCAAAGCTGCACTTGGAATTGGCCTATTAAAAAAAGCAGCCCAATTTGTTTCAGAAGTTACACTGGAAATGAATGAGGGCTGTTCCATCTTTACTGGCTGTTAAAAAAGCTTTGCTCTTCACAGAGCAACTATTTTAATTAAATCAATAATTATGTTTTATTGAATTCAATGCTCTTCAGCAAAAATCAGCACAGAGCCTTTGAAAACTTAATTTAGGTCAATAGCGGGTTAGAGGAGAAAGGGGCAGCAGGTGGGGGTGGTGGTGGGGGAGAGGATCAGAGAGGGAACTGGCTCTTTAACCACACTGGTTACAATTGCTCCCTCCCCTTTAGCTTTGGAGAGAGGTACCATTTGGGGTCCAGCTTCAGTTCCCTGGTGTGATCTGAGAGACCAAAATAGATGTCCCTTTGTCCACTAAAATGGGCTCCAAGGTGAAGAAAACAAAAGTTAGACGTATGGGTCCAGGGTTTAGGACTGCTGGCACGGCAATTTCCTACATTCCTATGGCTATAAGAAAAACCACACTCCTGCTAAATTCCTTAGCAATAGGAGTTATCAGACCCCTCCTAACTCTGATTCATAACCTAGACCATTATAACTCTGATTGGACAGAGGACTGGCCTTACAAACATTCTTTCCTGGTAAGCAACTGCAGACCTCAAGCCAGTTTCAGCCCTCTGATAGAGGCTGGGCACAAGCTATCTTTGTGTTCTATACTTTAGCTTTTGACAGAAGGAACCAAATTCTACCTCAATTTAGTGCTGAAACCCTGCTTCAAAGTGAACAAGGGATGTATGTTATGTATCTGTTAACCCATTGTGCCTGCACTCCACCCCCCTCTCATAAATTTGTGTGGCTTTTCCTCCAAACCTGCTGAATATGTATGCTTCTATTGTGTAATATGGACCCTGTGAGGCGTCAAACCCAACCTGCCCTTCGCCTCTTCAAAGAGAGAGCACCTCTGGTCTGGAGACTCTCTCTTCCTGGTGTGCAAGCTGATATCACCAATAAAGTTCTCCTGGTGTTCTTTTGGATGACACTGAGAAGCCTGTAGATTTTTGTTTTAGGGGGATGGGTTGGGGTGGGGAGGGGAGATAATATTAGGTTGGTGCAAAAGTAATTGCGGTTTTTGCCATAAAGGTAATGGCAAAAACCACAATTACTTTTGCACCAACCTAATATTTAAACCCAAGCTTTCTAATGTCACTTTTTTTTCCTTTCTTTTCTCTGCCCTGCCCGCAACCCACTCCAGGATGCTTTAATTGCCTCAGGCTGCTTCTGGCTGGCCGTTCCACAGGTGAAGAACAGTGGGCAGAGTGTTTTGTCTTTATATTTGTGAAGTACATTCTCATGCTGGATTAGGGATTATTGCAGTAACTTCCTACCCAGTGTCGGGGCTGTGTCCTGGGCTTTCTCTTAAGTTCAGACCCTTAAACTGTCTGGAAAGTAGAGCTGGTCCAGTCACCTTCTCCTTTCTCTCTCCAGTGGCTGCTCCTTGTCCAGGGTTACAAACTCATTTGCTTTATCTGAGCTGGGCAGGTAACCCACATGAGTGAGCAGGAGGGTGGGGATGGAGGCAGGCGAGGAAGAAGCACACTTTGGCCTAAAAGGCATGGCTGAAGCCCAGCCCTAGCTAATGGCTGCCGCATAGAAACAGAGCCTCATGTTGCTGGTATTTTGATTTCTTTTCTTGAAGAAAATCTGGAAATCCTGGCTTTTCCGTGAGTGTCAAGTTGTAAATATTGGCTACTGTGGTGGGCTTGGCCACATGATATACTACGGGCAATGACGTGTGAGTAGAGTTATTGATGTGTGCCGTTGCTAAGCAGAAGTTCTAGAGCCAATGTGTGGTTCTCCCACCCTTCTTTTCCCTTTGTTACAAAATTTTGTTGGGAGGTAAAATTTTCCTCTACCAATTTAGGTCTGAAATGGTCAGAGGGCTGACAGATTAACAAGAGAAAAGACAAGGTTTATTTTCATTATTTTCATACATGCATAAGTGGAACTCCCAGTAATGGAAAACTTAAGGAAGAATCCCAAGAAAAGGTTGATATGTTTCAACCAAAATGGGTTTTTAGGGCTTTCATGGGAGAGAATGGAATAGTCCATTGGCTTTTTGGATGCGAATGTAATGGGCAGTGTGTCGTCTTGCTGGCGGGAAGTTTCCCATAGTGGAGGTTTATGGCAGCTGAATTCATACTTCCTGGGGCTAAGGGTCTGTCTTTTTCAAACAGGAGAATCCTTGGGAGGAGTTCAATGACAGATTAATTTTCAAAAGGTTCTGCTTAAGTTTAAATAATGGTTCTTTCTGCAGCTTCTGTCTATTCAGATGTTTTTAGTCTAAAATAATCTTAATACCACTTTGGCTGGCTTTTGATTCCTTCAAATGCACATCCCAGACAGAGCTTACTCCCTCCTTCGGCCTTTGTCTCAGGGCTGAAGTCAGCCCACAACAGATGTAAACACAAGCAAGAAAGAAAGCTCAATGTTTTTGAATGCCACTCAGTTTGCAGGCCATTTCTTCCTGTGATAATTTAGCCTAAGCTGACAAATACATCTACTAAATTAAAAACATATTTTGGAAATATAGTGAAAACTAAAAACCATAAATCTATGGGTCATCAATTTTCAACCTTTGTTCTACAGGATAAAGTCCAGCTTTCTTATCATGACATGTGGAGCTCTTTCTTAGACATGCCAGCTCAACTGCCTTGACGTCTAGCACTTGGCACTAGCCATTTCACACTCCTTGCAGGTCATTCTGCATCATGGGCACTTTGTGTTTGCCTGCACAAAATGCAGCCTCTGTCTGGAATGTCCTCCTCCTCCTCCTCTTAGGCTAAGGCACGACCTCAAGATGGAACTTCAGAAGGAGCCAAACCAGCAAGGACATGATTGCAATAGTGGACAAGAGCCCATCTTCCTGGAAAGACCAGCTTTCAACAGTGAAACTGTTCAGAAGTCATAAGAAACTGGCCATTAAAAATCCAATACCTGACTGGGTGCGGTGACTCACGCCTATAATCCAAGCACTTTGGGAGGCTGAGGCTGGCAGATCACCTGAGGTTGGGAGTTCAAGACCAGCCTGACCAACATGGATAAACCCAGTCTCTACTAAAAATACAAAAATTAGTTGGGCGTGGCAGTGCATGCCTGTAATCCCAGATACTCAGGAGGCTGAGGCAGGAGAATCACTTGAACCAGGGAGGCGGAGGTTGTGGTGAGCTGAGATTGCACTATTGCACTCCAGCCTGGGCAACAAGAATGAAACTCCATCTCAAAAAAAAAAAAAAAAAAAAAAAAAAAAAAATCGATACCTTCTAGTGCATTGATCATTGACCATCTGCATCCATCCACCTGGCATTTGGAATAAGGACTGACTAATCCCTCTGAACTGAACAAGCCCCTAGTTTTTTAAATTTTTCATGGGCAGTGAGGTGAGTATCTGATAAAAGATTGATTTTCTTATTAATATTTTCTGGACATTACAGTTACTCTACATGTAATCCTTACTACAATTTGTTTTAGGGAGGTGCCATCATCATTTCTATTTAACAGATAAGAAAATGGAGTAAGAGAGAGGTTAAGCAACTAGCCTAAAGTCACACGGCTTGTAAATTTTCACTCCAGCCTTCAAATCTATGCAGACTGGAGTCATAGATTAAAGTGTTAATTGGGAAAATAGAAGTAGCCACATCTGTCCCTGAAGCTGGAAAAAGGGGTCATGACATGGTTTACATTAGGCATGAAATATGATTCAATAATTCATCAAAATTCAATCTAATTCAACAACCAAACTGTTACTGTACTCCTACCCTTTTTCAGTTATCACACAAACTTAAGGGATTCAAAGAACAAACCAGACCTTTTCTGCAAAGGAGCTTTTGGCTAAAAGTAATTCTGTGTTTTGTCTCTGTTCAGACAGTAGTCTAACACTGGTGGGGAAACTTTTTTTTTTCTGGAAAGAAGCAAAAACAAAACCCAAAGCAACTTCATAGACATCTACTGCATAAGAAGACAAAGAAAAACCCTGCTGCTGACAGACACCTGCATGAAAGACAAGAATCATCTGACAGAGTCAGGCCAGGAACCCCTGCAAGGAAGCAACCACTCAACAGGGTATGTTTAAAAGCGGGTTTCATTAAGATGTTTTCAAACTGTGACCAACCACTGGTGAGAGCGCTCCTGTAGCTCATAAACCTCCCTTGACGCTGAGTGGGTGCTCAGGAAGATCAAATCAAACTGATTTGTTATTTTTATAGAGTGCTGTATGTGTGTGTGTATGACAGACACAGAGAGAGAGATCTTCCTTGGGCACCATTCTCTTACCTGCAGCCAGAGAGAACCACAGAACTCAGCTTTCTAGAGTAGTGCCTGGTTGAAGAGGAGAATTCTAAGTTTAGAGCAGGAGTTTGCAAACTTTCTGGAAGGCAGATAGTAAATATTTCAGGTTTTGCAGGCCATTTGGTCTGTTTTGCAGCTACTTGACTTTGCCATCATAGTGTGAAAGCAGCCATAGACAATATGTAAATGAATGAGCATGGCTATGTTTCAATAAAACTTCATTTACAAACATAGTCTGTGGGCCAGATTTTGCCCGCACATCATAGTTTGCTGATCTCCACTTTAGAGCTTTCAGCTTAATCCCATCAGGAGTAGGAGAAAGGGAAGAAGGATCCAAAACTTGATGCTGTGGTGATTCAAGAAGAGTGAGAATGGGAAGGTAGGTGCCATGTACAAGGTCAAGGTGTGTTTCTTGAATGCCTGGAATTTGCCACATTTAGGAAAGTGAAGGTGTCACTTGCTTTGGTACACGGGCTTTGCATGAAGATAGGACAGATATAGATATACTTTTCTATTTTAGAAAATTTTATATGTACAGAAGAGTTGCAAAGAGGGTACAGTGCTGGGGCTCATGAAAATGAGCCCAAAAATAAGGGTCTCAGGATCAGCCTCAGAAGTAGAGTTTCTCTATGACCTTCTCCTGCCTCCCTGTCTCTCACCTCTTATTGTCCCCCAAGGCTAGCCATAGAAACTAGTATCCTTCTTCCTAAGGTGGGGTCTTAGAAATCAGGACCCCTTTTCTCTAAAGTCAGCCATAAAATATTAAAATATTACTCTAAATTTCCCCTGCCTTTCTGTGTAAGAACTGACCATAAATAAATTCTATGCATACCTTGTTCGATTGTAGCTCAAAAGACCCCCATTCCAGAAAGGGTGCTACCCTATACTTGGGAGGAAGGAGTGCTGCACAAAGAGGCCTGAAGAAGGATTTGAGCAGACAGGCCTTGCTGAGTTTCCCCACTCAGTCTATTAGCGTTAGATCGTACTCTTTTTGTCCAATCATAGTTCACAACTGTCCATTCTTTATTGAACCTAAGCATAAAAATGGATAGTCTTCCCTGTATCTTTGGGCCTTCAATCTGAAGTCTCCTGTGCCATGTAAAACTATGAACAAATACATAATTCAACGTCTCTTTATCATAAAAACTCTCCAAACTTAGGTATAGCAGCAGGAACAAACCTCAACATACTAAAGGCTGTTTATAACAAATCCACAGCTAACATTATAATAAGTGGAGAAAAGCTGAAAGCTTTCTCTTTAAGATCTGGAACAAGGCAAGGATGCCCACTTCCCCCACTTTTATTCAGCATAGTACTGGAAGTCCTAGCCAGAACAATCAAGCAAGAGAAATTTGTAAACAAAGGGCACCCAAATTGGAAAGAAGGAAGTAAAATTGTCCCTGTTTATAGGTGACGTGATCTTATATATAGAAAACCACAAAGATTCCTCCAAGAAACTATTAGAACTAATAAATGAATTTAGTAAATTTGCAGGGCACTAAGTCAACACACAAAAATAAGTAGCATTTTTATACAGGAATAGAAAATTATCTGAAAAAGAAAAAAGGTAATTCCTTTTATAATAGCTACAAAAAATATCTAGGAATAAATTTAACCAAGGAGGTGAAAGACTTGTACACTGAAAACATTGATTTAAAAAATTGGAGATGGACAAAAAATGGAAAGATATGCTGTGTTCATGGCTTGGAAGAATTAATGTTAAAACATATAACCCAAAGCAATCTAGAGATTCAACGCAATCCTTGTCAAAATACCAATGACATTATTCACAGAAACAACAAAAAAAAGAAGCCTAAATTTCATATGGACCCACAAAAGACCCTGAATAGCGAAAGCAAACTTGAGCAAAAAGAACAAAGCTGGTGGCATCATATTACCTGACTTCAAAATATACTACAGAGCTATAGTGACCAAACAGTATGGTAGTAGCATTAAAAACAAACAAAAAAACAACAACAAAAGAAACCGTAGACCAGTGGAACAGAATAGAAAGCCCAGAAATAAACCGATGCATCTACAGCCAATTGATTTTCAACAAAGGTATCAAGTATACACTATGAGGAAAGGACAGCTTCTTCAATACATGTTGCTGAAAAAACTGGATATCCACGTGCAGAGGAATAAAACTAGACTCTTATCTCTCACCATACCCAAAAATTAACTCAAAATGGATTAAAGACTTAAATTTAAGACCCAAAATTACCAAGCTACTAGAAGAAAACATATGGGAAAATCTCCATGACATTGGTCTAGGCAAGGATCTTTTTGGATAAAATATTAGAAGCACAGGCAACAAAAGCAAATATAGATAAAAGAGATTACATCAAATTATGCACAGCAAAAGAACCAACAGAGCATAGGGACAACCTATAGAATGGTAGAAAATATTTGCAAACTATGTATCTGATAAGGGGATCATATCTAAAATATATAAGAAACTCAGCGACAAAAAAAAACTGCATTAAAAATGGGCAACAGACCTGAATAGACATTTTTCAAAAGGAGACATAGAAATGGCCAAGAGAGGCTGGGTACAGTGGGTCAGGCTTGTAATCCCAGCACTTTGGGAGGCCGAGGCAGGTGTATCACCTGAGGTGAGGGGATCGAGACTAGCCTGGCCAACATGGCGAAACCCCTTCTCTACTAATACAAAAAAATACAAAAAATTAGCTGGACATCGTTGTGCATGCCTGTAATTCCAGCTACTTGGGAGGCTGAGGCATGAGAATCACTTGAACCCAGGAGGCGGAGGTCGCAGTGAGCTGAGATTGCACCACTGCACTCCAGCCTGGGTGAAGGTGAGACTCCATCTCAAAAAAAAAAAAAAAAAAAAAAAAAAAGCTCAGTATTACTAATTGTCAAGGAAATGCAAATTGAAACTACAATGCATGTTGGATATACATGTTGGCACAGAGCTCCTAAAATCTGAGACCTCGAGTTTTCATTGGTGCCACTGTGGGGCAGAAATTTTCAATTTCAAATTCTATTTCAGAATACTATGAAGGGTGGAAAGGTCCTGTCCTGTTCCTTTCCCAGCCTCTGTCCTTCTTATTAGGCAAATTTATCTTACTAGGCGAGACATTAAGTAAATATGTTCACTTGGCTTACTCTAGCTTTAATGTTTACAAAGTATTATGATAGGAATCCAAGTATCTTGGGGCCAAAGCCATTTCCCATTCGAAGACGCAGAGCCCAAAGAATAATAAGCCTCATCTTCACTTGTGACTCTCTGAAGTACAGAAGGAGGTTTAAGTACATTACCCACAGCAGCTCAGATGGAAGTGTCCCAGCCATGCTTCCTCTTGGCAATGCTGGAATTCCTGGAGCAAAATCTCTCATTCTTCCATGCTGCAGAACTCTCCGTTTATGTCTTCCTGTCCACACCATCTCCTAGTTATTGAAAGCTCTCCCCTCCCCCTGGAGTACCACTGCATGTGACACAGTCCCAATGTGTCATGTCCTCCCACCATGTCCAGCCCTCCAAGGTTCTGATTGCTCTGCTCTTTGAGAACTTATCCTAAAGGCTTTGTTTTTGATTTGTTTCTCAGCAGAAGGGGGAGGAAGCTGAGCAGGGAATGCCAAATGCTCTGTGGATAGCAGGTTACGTGGGGTGCTATGCATCCCCTCCCAGAGGCTCAAGTGACCTCCCTGCCATACCTATCGTTCCTCCTTCTGGCCCCTCCTACTCAAGTAATCCAGGCTTCTGCCAGCCATGACCTAGAATATGGACCCTGGCCTGGGCTTCCCTCGCAAAATGTCACCAACACAGGCCCAGAGTTGCTTTTCTCAAACTATGCTCTGTGGAAAAAGTAGCCCATAGAAATGTGCCAGGAAAAAAGCATTGCACCATCAAATACATTTAGTGAAGTTTGGGTGAAATGAAATCAAGCTGGCTTCCTTACTGTAGGACCCCAAGGACAGTGAAAAAGCTAATGTTATTGGGAAACTACCAAAGTTGGTACAGAAAACAGTTCCCCAAACATGCCTGACCTTAGAACACTTTGTCATGCAGCATGTGGAAGAATGGATTCCACTTTGGGAAATCCTCACCTAGCAAATACTAAGCAGCAAAGAAACATTTATTTTAAAAAATCCACTCCTATTTTCATACATTTAAAAAAGACTTTCTCCCTATAATAAACAGCCTTTGTATGCTTAGAGGTCACAAAGTTCTTCTACATTCGTTGGCTCGTTAAAAAGATGAATTTGTGCTAAATATTTTGAATGGGTAGTACACTCTCCTGGTTCAGAAACAGAAACTGTGTGTAGGTATTCAGTATTAAGTCACTGTGGTCTCATCCTTGTCTTCCATATGCTCAGATTCCATTTTCCTCCCTTACTCCCAGACAGCTACTATTGTGACACTATTCAGTTTCCATACAGACTTCATGTATATAAATGCAGAAAAATACAACATCATTTCTCAGCCTCCAAGTTTTTAATAGAAAAGGACAATTTTACAGTACCTTAAAATATGGGGTTTATTGAGGTATAATTTACACAGAATAGAATCCACCTTTTTATAGCGTTCAACTCAAAGAACTTTTTTTTTTTTTTTTTTTTTTTTTTTTAATGACAAAGTCTCGCTGTGTCACCCAAGCTGGAGTGCAGAGGGACCATCTCGGCTCACTGGAACCTCCACCTCCTGGTTTCAAGGGATTCTCATGCCTCAGCCTCCCAAGTAGCTGGGATTATAGGCTCCTGCCACCACCCTGGCTAATTTTTTGTATTTTTAGTAGAGATGGGGTTTCACCATGTTGGTCAGGCTGGTCTTGATCTCCTGTGATCCACCCACCTTGGCCTCCCAAAGTGCTGGGATTACAGGCCTGAGCTGCCAGGGCCGGCCTCAATTAACTTTAACAATGTTAGGTAGCCACTGCCACAACTATGATGTAAAACAGCCCCATCATTCCAAAATGTTTTCTCATCCCCTCTTTAAGTTAAACCTCTCCCTCCACCCCAGCACCTGGCAAGCGTTGGCCTAGTTTTGCCTTTTTAAAAATAATGCCGAACAAATGGAATTACATAATATGTAGGCTGCTTTGCTGGGTTTCTTTCACTTGCCATAATGCTTTTGAGATATGTGTATAAGAAGCTTGTTCATTTTTATTGTTTAGTAGTATTCTGCTTGTTTGGAGGAAAAACTTTTCCACTACCAATTTAAGTTTGAGTGATTGGGGGTCTGTGAATTAATTGACAAAGATATTAACAGGAGAAAAGGTTTCTTACAAATGCATTTGGGAGCGCTTTATAAGGAGTGGTTCTGCAAATACCTAAGGATATGGGCTTAAATATCAGCTTATAAAGGTGGTGAGGTGGGGCTTTAGCAGTAAGGTATAATATATTTTCATTAGGTTTGTTTGCACAGTTTCTTCGATGTCTCAGTGCTAGGTCCCAGTGCTAGAAGTCAGCTTCCTAATTTATAGGAAAATCCCACAGAGGGGCGTTTGTGGCAGCTAAATTCTTGGAACATCTGCTTTAATAATTAATGGGAAGTTCAGATAAGACTTCTCTCTGCTGCTATGGATTGTCTAAATGTTTTCAGCTTATAATAGACTGTCTGCCATTCCCCTTCACAGTGTATAAATGGAGGCACCACCATTTACTCCCCCATTCACCAACTGATGCACACTTGTGTGTTCCCAGTGATGGTGATGATGAGTCAAGCTGCTATGGCCATTTGAGTACAGGCATTTGTGTGGATGTTTTCTATAAACACTGCTATGGGATAAATTATATTTCCCCAAGTTCCTATGTTGAAGTACTCCCTCCCATGTCTTAATCTGCTCAAGCTGTTATAACAAATACCATAAACTGGGTGACTTATAAACAATAGAAATGTATTTCTCTCTGTTTTGGAGGCTGGGACTCATCGGTAGATTCCATGTCTGGTGCAGGCCCACTTTCTGGTTCAAAGACAGCACCTCTTGCTGTGTTCTCACGTGGTAGAAAGGGCAGGGCAGCTCTCTGGAGTCTCTTTCATAAGGGAACAGAGCCCTCATGAGCTCATCACCTTCAAAAGGCCTCACTACCCAGTACTATCCTGAGAGTTAGGATTTCAACATAGAAATTTTGGGGGAACACAAACATTCAGAACATAGCACCCTAGTACCTCAAAATACAGCTATATGTGGAGATAGGGTCTTTAAAGACATAATTTAAAGGTCAGATGAAATGATATGGGTAGGAATGGTGATAGGACAGGGTGGCACTGGTAGGAAAGGATACTTGGGAGAAACTGGAAATGTGAGACACACTCCTGTCACAATTCGTGGGTCACCTACTATGCCCAGAGCATTGTACTAAGCATCAAAGAACAAAACAAGATGACAGCTCCTTCCAAACCAACTTGTGCTGCTTTCTCTTGTTTACAAATGCTTCCTTACTCATCATTCTCATCTGATCTTGAAAAAAAATCTTATGAGGCAACCAGAGCCAGGAAGTCTCATCTTTAAAGATGCAGCTATTGGGAAATCAATGGAATGACTTGATAATAAAATAATACAGAACTTGGTCCTTTAATTTTAACTTAAATGCACACTGTTTTACCAACACTTTGACGTAGCCTTTTATGAGCGTCAACCCACTGATTGGAATTGTACATTGTTTTCCTTACACAAACTTCATGCATAATGCATCATCTCTAACTTCTAGATATAATTTAAAGGTAAAATGGGATGATATGAGTAGGACTGATCCAATATGACTGTTGTCATTGTAAGAGGACATTAGGACACAGATACACACAAAAGGAAGAGCATGTGGGGACACAGAAGACACCCATCTGGATGACAAGGACAGAAGGCCTCAGAAGAAGAAACCAAACCTGCTAATACCTAGATTTTGGACTTCTCACCTTTAGAACTGAGGAAAGAAATTTCGATTGTTTAAGCCACCCACTGTGTGGTACTTTGTTTTGGCAGCCTTAGCAAACTAATATAGTAGGTTATATCTTGCTTTTTCACATTTAAGCAGTATGTCTTGGTGTTGTTTTCATATTAGTAAAAAAAGAGCTTCCTCATTTATTTTGCAGCTACATAGTATACCTTTGTGTGAATCTGATCCTTACAAAAACTCTGCAGGGAAAGTAATCCTAATTATCCCCTAAGTTAAGCCTGTCACAGACAATCAGAAACTCACAAAGTTGAGTGATTTTCCCTAGCTAGCAAGTAGAAGAAACAAGAGTTGGCCCTAGATCTGTCAAACTCCAAGTCTTATGTTGTATGTAAAATCAAGTCTATTGGCCTTATTCAGGCTTTTTAGCTCTGCCATCATTTGTTGTCACCATTTTTAACCAACTCTTCCTTCTACCAGTCCCTCAATAATAAGTCCTCTACTCCATTCACTCCAACTCCCATCACTTCACCTCTGAAATAGAAATAACTTATTTCAAATATATTTTTTTGTTTGTTTGAGACAAGGTCTGACTCTGTTACCCAGGCTGGAGTGCAGTGGTTAGATCCTGGCTCATTGCAGCCTTGATCTTCTCTCAAGCGATTCTCCCACTCCAGCCTCCTGAGTAGCTGGGTCTATAGGTGTGTGCCACCACATCCAGCTAATTCTTTCTTTACTTTTTTTATTTTTTGTAGAGTTGGGTTATCCATCATGGTGCTCAAGCAGGTCTTGAACTCCTGGGCTCAAGTTGCCTACCTTCCCTAGTCTCTCAAAGTGCTGGGTTTACAGGTGTGAGCCACTGTGCCTGGCCTGAAATAATCTTATGTGAATTCCCATAGCCTGCAAATCTGGTTGCCCTAGGGCTTTCCAACTTAGAAGGAACAAGTTTCAGAGCTTTAGACGAGGGCAGATAACCCCTAAAATGATGTAGTACTTGTTTAGCTTCAACTGTCAAATTAGATCTCCTTTTTTTTTTTTTTTTTTTAGAATCAAGAAAATAGGTACCATCCCTGTGTCATACTCCTGGCAGCTTTAACAACCAAAGGGCAATCCTGGTTGCAATGAGTTATATGTAAGAGAGTTCTTGGCGGTTTGGAGGAACACGGCTGATACATATTCCTAGCTAAGGAGATTGTAGAACGAAAGAGAAAGCTGTAGGAGTAAGGGCTTTGACTCTGTGCTTAGATCACCCTGGTGGGCTTTGTCTTCATAGAGGAAGGGGAGTTCTGAGGGCAAGAGATTTGCTGAGTTTGGGAGTCTGGAAGGACATACCTCCCAAGTTCCCCTTGCCCCATCCTGTAAAGTAGACCTGCTAACCCAGCCAGGGGTTTCTTGAACTGCCCTAGGTTCCCATGCACCATAGATGGATCCCATAAATTTCCATATGTGCTGTAAAGAGTGGGAATTACAGAAAATAACTGTGTTGGCACCCCCTGGGCCTCTTTGGATCCTGCCAAGGCAATGAGTGAGCAGAGGCTCTGGGAGGGGACAAGGCCAGGGGCAAGTGGAGGATGTGGCAGAGACTCAGAGGGATGCAGGGAAGGACCCAGAGCTCAGGGGAAGCCCACTCAGCCAGGAAGCACCATGGATGCTAGAAGAGAGTGCTTGCTCAAACTGTTACCAAGTGCATGGGGCCTAAGGATAAAAATCAGATCAGTTATGCATGAAAGACACTACATTTCCTTTGCCCATCTGATTTTTGTGCATACCATGGTAACACGCAGATGCAGTCAATGCATGCAAAACTGTCACCATCCAAGAGAACAAAGCCCCTTGCCTGGGTTGAGAAGTTGTTTCGCTTTTTGCCTCACTGATGTAGGGTGTGGATTTTCCATTGATACCTACCTACGTGTTGTTCATGGGTTGTCCAACTGGACAAAAGATTGTGCTTAAAACTTTGCCAAGTCCCGTGTGGATGGCCCTGAGGGAGTTATAGCCTGTGGAGGCTGCGATGGCTAGCAGCTGTTGCTGGCAGGCAGCAGCTTGGCCTGGGACTACACTTTCCAGAACACTTGCATCCAGGTCCAGGCACATCAGAACCAACGGTGAGAAGCAGAAGCAATGAGTGCCTGCCTCCCTGTAGGAAACCCTCTTCTCTCATTTCTCATCTGCACACTGGCTGCAGAGCACTGACAGCTTAGGGGTTGGGACAGTTTGGGTTCCTGGGGTACCACATCAAGGAAAAGTGTTGCACTGGATTATTACAGGGAGTGAGAAATAAGCTGCTTCTGTGTTAAATCCCTTTTGTTTGTAGCAGCTGCTAGCATTCCCTTAATGAATAATTCCTCCAACAGAGGACTGGGGGATTCTCGACATCTAGAAGGGTGGTACTAGTAGGAAAGGGTACTTGGGAGAAACTGGTGATGCTGAGACACACTCCTATCACAATTCATGGGTCACCTACTATGCCCAGGGTATTGTACTAAGCATCAAAGAACAAAACAAGATGACAACCCCTTGCAAGCAAACTTGTGTAATCTTCTCTTATTTACAAAATGCTTCCTTACTCATCATTCTCATCTGACCTTGAAAAAAAATCTTATGAGGGAACCAGAGCCAGGAAGACTCGTCTTTAAAGATGCAGCTATTGGGAAATCAATGGAATGAGTTGATAATAAAATAACACAGAACTTGGTCCTTTAATTTTAACTTAAATGTACATTGTTTTACCAACACTTTGATGTAGCCTTTTATGAGTGTGAACCCCACTGATTGGAATTGTACGTTGTTTTCCTTACACAAACCTCATGCATAATGCATCATCTGTAATTTCTAGATTTAGTTTCTTAAAAGTGAAATCAAAACCTAAAGCACTTCCAAGAATCCTTCTGGATATTATAATTTCCCCCAATCACTTGCAGTTGTTTCATCCATACCTAATTGGACAATAATTTTTAAGGTTTATTGCCTTTGTTGTGATTTTCCTCAGTATTCGACTTAGTTTCCATAGAAAGAAAATCTTTTTGCATTTATATTTCATTGGTTTCGATAATATTTAATAAGAGGACATAGTTATGTTAATTGGCAAACCAGGTTTGTAAACAAATGCAGCTAACAGTTGATGAAAACAGCAGGGTGGGCATATCAGCGACGGGTTCAGAGACTGGGTATTTAGCAGAGGAAGTAGAGAATATTCCTTAGTTCAATAAGTGATTATCCTTAGTGGTGGCTAGCCCACAAGACGTTTTTCTCTGGGCAGTACAGCAGTCTGCCATGTGCAAGGCTTAGTGAATGGTTCCCAGGTAGGATTTCAGCTCCCACTTCCTCCCTTAGTCAGAAATCCTTGTGTAGAACCTAACTTGGATGAATATCCTTACATGGTGATGCAGTGTGTTGTATGTATAAAATTTAAATATTAAACTAAGATGGAATAAAAAGACTACCCTAAATAACTAAGTTGTCAAGTGAGGGAACTAGAATTTGGACCTAAGCAGTTGTTACCTGATCCAGAGTGAATTGGACCACCTGGTCCCAGTGTCTGGCTAAGCCGCCTCCTCTTGTCTGGGTTATGAGACAAGAGCCTCTCCAGTGTTGGTCAAGTATTTATTAATAGTACCTTCGGGCGAGCCATATGCAAGGCTGCTGCTAGTCTTCTACCCACAGGGTTTGCTCGCCCCAGGTTATTGCTACAATTATGGGATTGTGGCTTCTGCATTGTAGAATGGAATTAAACATTACAATTATGTAATGTTTCTACTCCTCCTAATCTCTCCCTCTGCACTTTCTTTCTTGAAGCCTCTCGTTTGTTTCAGGGTTCTCTTTGTTCATCTCTCTTATTGAATTCTATGCTAAGGCCTTTATATATTGCTCCTATGCCAGTAATCCTTCCCATTTCCTCCCTGCCTTCCTATCTACCCAGAGAGTTTGCACAAAGTATGATTTTGTTCCTATCCAGGCACAGGTAAGTGGATAAAAAATGAACATTGTAGTCAATAACAGTTTGATCTTTTCAGAGGGACAAAGCTGGGCAGTTGGAGGAAGTGTGCAGAGAAAAACGGAATGATTGTCTTAGTTCCTGATGGTTTTCAAGTTCTCAGTTCCCATCATCCTTGTATCCATTCATTCGTGGGACACACGTACTCTGAGTGCTTACTTGGGGCAGAGCAAAGGGAAGTTATTACGAGGGCTTCAGCTTTCACCCTGAGTAGGAGAGGGAGCCATTAAAACAGCATGGCATGAAGTCGGTTTAAAAGGCACTTGAGCTGTTATGTAGAGAATAACCTAAAGGGCTAGGAGTGGAAGCGGGGAGGCTAGTTAGGGGGCCACTATTATCCTCCAGCAAGAGGTGATAGTGGTTTGGGTCAAGGTAGTTGCAGTAGTGGTTGAGGGGTCGGGGAAGAAAGAGCTGGGTTTGTGTCTTTTGAGACAGAGAAGACAGATTTCCTGGTAAATTTGAAAATGTGGATGTGAGTTGAATGTGGGTGTGAGAGAAAGGGCAGAGTTTAGGTAAGCAATTGTAAGAATGGAATTTCGTTTCCTGAGGTGGAGAAAATTGGAAAGATCAGGGTTTTGAGTGAAAATCAGGAGTCTTGCTTTGTCCGTGGTAGGTTGAAGTTGCCCATTTGACATAAGTGGGGATGTTTACAAAAAGGCAGTTGGACAAGTTGAATACGTAAGTCTAGAGTATCCTTGGTTCTTCTCTTTCTCTCATGTTCCCCATCTAATTCATAGGAAACCTGCTTAAAACCTTCTGATGGTGTTCCTTCTCCCTCAGACTAAGGCCAGTGTCCTTACCTTGACCTTGGAGGCTCTCTATGGTCTGGCCTCCCTTTGTCTCTGACCTTGGATCCTATGAATCTCCCCTGGCTCACTGTTCTGGGCCACACAGGTCCGCAACTGTTCCCAAGCCGGCCTGGTCTGTTCCTTTACATTGCTTTTTGCATCCTCTGTCAGGGATGCTCTTTTCCCAGCTGTCAGTAAGGCTTACCCTCTCATCTCCTTTAAGACTTAGTTGAAATACAACCTTCCAAACAAGGCCTTCCATCATCATCCTGTTTAAAATCATCACCCTGCAAATTCTCACTCTTCCCCATTTTGCTCCCCTGCTGTTTGGTCTCCTCATCTCCTCACATAATTCATATTTAACTCATTTTGTTTATTTTCTGTCTCCTTCCACTGGAATGCCAGCTCCAAGAAGGCAGGGATTTTGCCTGCATAGTTTGTTGCTGAATCCCTAGTGCCTGACACACAGTAGGCCCTCAATAAACATTTGTTGAATGAATAAGTAAACTGGACTCTCTTCTTGCCTTTGGTGCTTGGAAGATACTTCAGTATCTTCATAACAGATTCTCTTTCACTCAGCTTAGAGCAAGTGGGTCTTATTTCTTGCAACAGGATGGTGTCTATCTTACACAAGGTCCTCTCTCTCCGTGTGGTATCCATAATATCTTGTAGCTCTGGTACAGCACATGGTATATTCTATTTCTACATTATTTTGCCACATGTGTGTCTCCCCCACAAGGTTTAAAGTGCACCAAGGTTCAGGACTGTACTTTTTGTTTGTTTGTTTTTGAGATGGAGTCTTGCACTGTCACCCAGGCTGGAGTCCAGTGGTGTGATCTCAGCTCACTGCAATCTCCGCCTCCTGGGTTCATGCCATTCTCCTGCCTCAGCCTCCTGAGTAGCTGGGACTACAGGTGCCTGCCGCCACGCCCGGATAATTTTTTGTATTTTTTAGTAGAGACTGGGTTTCACCGTGTTAGCCAGGATGGTCTTGATCTCCTGAACTCGTGATCCACCCGCCTTGGCCTCCCAAAGTGCTGGGATTGCAGGCATGAGCCACCGCGCCTGGCTGGGACTGTACTTTATATAAGCCCACTGCAGTGCCTAAGTCACAGCCTGAGCAACAGTCATTTACAGAATGAAATGATTTTAAGCTAAATTAATTTCCCATTCATTCTAAAGGTGAGACGTAAGAGAAAAACATCTACCAAAGGCTTGCAGGTAAATCACTCAGTTGTATCTTAGCAAAAGGTTGCTTTGTAGGCAGGAAACCCAATTTGTTCTGAAAGGCAAGTACCTCAGAGGGTGGGTGCTTGATTGAGGGAATGTTTTGCTATAATGGAGCAGAAAAATAGCAATAACCCACGTTAGAAATTGTTTGAAGGACTTTCTGTTAAGTCCTAATTTCTTACATCTCAAAACAACTTCATGGGTGTGGGCATTATTGTCATGCCCATTCTACAGATGAGGAAACCAAGTCTCAGAGGCATGAAGCAACCTGCTCGAGGATACACAGGTAGTCAGTCTGGTAAGAAGGGAGCCAGGATTGAATGCAGACAGTCTGGCTCCAGAGCCCATCCTCTAAAGGAATATAGAGGGGAAAGTAGATTCAAAAAGACTTCCTTGAAAGCTGGAACCAATGCAACTGGTGAGACAGACAAATGTCTGGCTAGGATAAAGGAAGAGAAGAGCCGTGACCCTTGCATGGCTCTCTTTTACACAGAAGCAGACTCTAATCCCTCCAAGTAGAACTTGTCAACTGAACTGAGGATGACTTGGAAGGTAGGCTGAGCTTTCAGAGTTGATTCTTGGACCAGCCTTCAACCTCCATAGACTTGGGGTTACTGTCTCCTGCAGCGCCTGACTCTCCCTTGTTGCTGCCCCACTACCCTCTGCAGCCTTCTGGCATTGTTTCCTGGATGGCGACTGACTTGCTCCTTCTTGGTCCCATGTGTCTACACCTAGGCACAGCCTGAGTGTTGTGGACGCCTAGGTACATACTGCCCTTGAGGGGCCCAGCCTGGCTTCTTTCCTGGTCACATTCCAGAACGGCTGACTCGACTCCTCCTTTTCCACATGCTTGTTCTTCTCCTGTCCTACATGGTGGCGGTGATGTTACTATTGAGGTATGACCTGTTTGAACCCAATAGATTAATTCATCTCTAGGCCTCTCCTGAGTTCCAAAAGGTTCTTCTGCAGAGAATAAACCAGAAACACTACCTTAGTGCTTGCCTTTAAGCAACTGCACATTAGAGAAATGAGACTGTGTATGCAAAACAGTTATTGGATAAACGAATTTCTTTCTTTCTTTTTTTTTTTTTTTTTGAGATGGAGTCTTGCTCTGTCACCCAGGCTGGAGTGCGCTGGTGAGATCTCAGCTCACTGCAACCTCCACCTCTCAGGTTCAAGTGATTCTCCTGCCTCAGCCTCCTGAGTAGCTGGGATTACAGGCCCGCGCCACCACGCCTGGCTAACTTCTGTGTATTTTTAGTAGAGATGGGGCTTCACCATGTTGGCCAGGCTTGTCTTGAACTCCTGACCTCAGGTGAGCCTCCTGCCTCAGCCTTCCAAAATGCTGGGATTACACACATGAGCCACCGCACCTAACTGGGTAAGTGAATTTCTAAGTTGTACAGCAAGGCTGTGAAGTGCTGGAGGTCAGAGAGTGGACCAACCAGAGTGGTCTGGAGTAAGTCACAAAATGTCACAGCTGAGGGAGACCTTGACTATTATCCTAGTTTCGAAAGGGGAAAAGAGAAGTGCAGAGTATTCAAGCCACTCGCTAGGGATAAAACAGCAGAGCAGGTGTGGGATGTCAAGTTCTCCTGAGCCTGAGCCAAATGCTCTTTTTACTCAACTGCGATGCCTTCTTACAGGAGCAGGGCGGGGATCTTGAGATCTTCTGGTTAGAAGGAGTTGCACAAGCAAGGGGACATTGCCGGAAAGAGGACACCATAAGAGTCACGAGGACAAAGACGAGAAGACAGAAGGAAACTCCACCCAGGAGACAGACCTGAGCCAAGCAATCTATTCTTGATCAAACCCAATGGCTTAAAAGCTGTGATGGTGGCTTCTGCATGACTGCTAAAGTACTACAGTTAACTAGCAAGTACCTTATCTTCTCACAGTGTCCGTGTACTCATCTTGAAAACGTTGACAGCAAAGCAGCCCACCTCACAGGACGATAGAGAGGTGCTCATGGGCAGTAAAACTACTGAGGTGTGAAGACCTGCACATCGGAGCCATTGGAATGAGTAATTTCACAAGGAAAGAACTGGAAGTCCTGATACCGGTACCTTTTTTTTTTGAGATGAAGTCTTCATTCTGTCCCCCAGGCTGGAGTACAGTGGCGCCACCTTGGCTCACTGCAACCTCTGCCTCCCAGGTTCAAGCGATTCTCCTGCCTCAGCCTCCTGAGTAGCTGGGATTATAGGTGTGTGCCACCATGCCCAGCTAATTTTGGTATTTTTAGTAGAGACGGGGTTTCACCATGTTGGTCAGGCTGGTCTCGAACTCCTGTCCTCGTGATCCGCCGGTCTTGGCCTCCCAAAGTCCTGGGATTACAGGTGTGAACCACCGTGCCTGGCCTGATACTGGTATCATTTAATCCTCCTGCGTGGAGGGCAGATTTTGGCAGGATTAACAGAAAATTTCCCAAGAGTTCCTGTTCCCCTCGAGGTACAGATCTCTTCCAGGGGATGTGAGCAGCATCTGGGAGTCTTTGGGGCTGATTGTTTCCTTTGAGTGTTTCCTGAGTGTAATTATGGTCCCACAGCTGCTTTGGGAAGACGAAACATGTTAGCCTTGTTCCCCAAATATTGTTCAGTATTTCTTAATGATAGAATTTGATAGTGTGATATCACGCACACTTGTAGCCCTTCCGAGGAGCCAGGATGATGACAAAAAACACTGGAATGGGAGTTAGGAGTTCTTGGCTCTACCATGGACCAGCTGGGTGACCTGAGGCAAATGACTTAATCTCTCTGGACCTCAAAGAGCTCAGACTAGATTATTGCTAAGGTTCATTTTGATTCTAATGTTTTATAAGCCTAAGAAGACAATGCTGTAAGAGAAAAAAAGGTGCCCATTCCATGGTCAGATGAGCTGGGGTTGAGAATTCCAGCTCTCAGCCTCATTTGTTGTGAGTCCTTGGAAAAGTTACTTAACCACCCTTGGTTTTTTAATATATAAAATATATTGAAGGAAATGAAAGTGCTTCTAATAAAATAAGGTTCTTAGAATAATGCCAGATACATATATGCACTTCAGAAATGTGAGTTTCTTTCTTTACTTTTTCCTTTGCCTATCTGTAGCAACCTAAGGAAGCTAGCCAATCTTCATGTCAAATGTCTTCTTCTCCCCCTCCCTCCTTTCTTCCCTTCTTTTCTTCCTTTCCTCAACATACATTTTCTAAGCATCTCCAGGATCCCAGGCCTGGGATTAGGCACTGGGGACACACAGATGACGGTGATCTGGTCTGGGATGCTAAACTAGGTACAGTCCAGTGTGGGAGATCATGGTAGACTACATCATGAAGAGAAGGCACACTTTTGATGCCGAGTAGGGAAACAGATTAATCCTTTGAGGGAGCCTCTGGGAATGCTTTGTGAAGGAGTTGCATTTTAGCTGATTCCTGATGGAAACTTGCAGAAGCACAGAAGATGGAGTGTGTGTGTGTGTGTGCGTGCGCACGTGCGCGCGAGCATGTGTGCTTCTGTGTGCAAGCATTTGTGACGTAGAGTCGGGCAAGAGACTGGGAAAATGAGCCCATAGATGCTTCACTGAGGCCAGAGGCTTTGCAGGAAGAGCCTAGCAGGGAAAGCTGGGATTATGACATTATCTTCTTAAGGCCTAATTAAATTGTGCACGTTTCCTAGGGTGGGCAGTGGTGCTGCAGCTGCATAGCTTACCTTTTCAGCCGGAGGGGGCG
>NW_016820884.1:112227-145403 GCF_001698545.2 Rhinopithecus bieti | reverse complement strand
TGATCCACAAGTTTCTGGAATCCTGAAGCAGAGCATGATGTCAGTGGAGCCATATCTGCTTTGAAAAATGCCTGTCATTCCCAGAAGGACAATGTAGGGGCCTGCAGAACTAGCCTCTTGACTTCCCAGTTTTGCCTCTCCCTGACTCTGGCTACCTGGCAAAAACTTGAGCTCTTAGATAGATAAACTGATAGGTGCTTGTCTTGTCCAGAGGCTGACAGGCATCAGAACACACTTGCAACCCTACCCAAATGACAGAACCTGAGGTGCAGGCAGAGCCAGCCCTGTCCCTTTTGTATGGCATTAGGATGCAGTAATCTAAGGAACTAGGAGGATCTCCCTGGTCCAAGTCCAGGAGTGTTTACTTTTGCCTTGGGCTTTGGTCCCACTTTGGGCAATCTGACTCCATTTCAAGCTTGGGTGCTGGGAGCACATCTTTTTTTTTGTTTTCCCCAGTTTGACACTTTTTGCAATACTTTGCATTGGGGCAGTCCCTGTTTTCTGGGGGAAGCATTAAGTGGAAGGGTTATAGGATTTGGGTTTTTTCCCTACTAAAAATGCTTTGTAACCTACTTGGATACAAGAGTTGATTAAGTGAAGGTAAAGTCATTGCCTTGAAAGAAATCTCTGTTCTGCTCATTTGCCTCTAAGCAGTTGCATTTTAAACCAGGAACAATTTTGTGTGGTATATGGAAAGCATTTCTCCTTTTCCTCCTCTTCTTCCTCCTCCTCTTTTCTTCTGCTCCCACTTCATTGTGATCAGAGACATTCCTCTAGGATGGAATGTATTTGCTTTATCTGAGCTTAGAGGTGGTGGTGCTCATGTTCCCACGTTTCAGAGCAGAAGGCCACAGGGAGGCGAGGGGAGGACCTACAAAGCGTCACCCGGAGCTGGAAACCACATAGACCTGACGGGTCTCCATCTTGGTGGTTGGGATTTCCACTCTGAGATAAACAACCAGTCTCTCCCAGGGCAGCAGTTCTTATTTTCCTCTGAAAATTCATGCCGCTAAAATTGATAGTTTCTCACAGCTTTACTGACAGGTACAATTGTCGCCAGAAACAGAATAAAGAGACAATGCAAAATAGCTCCTCTAAGCTGCCTTTAATTGGCTCTTAAAGTCATTTTCTTGAGATGGATTAATCACACCCAGTCACAGTGTGCTAGCGCAGCTCATAAAACTTGTTTTTCCCGATCATTTTCCAGGGCGAGGACATATTTGGTGCCACTCTTGGTCCTTATGTAAAGTCCTGCTATTAGATTTTATAGGAGCTGGCCGATGAGACACACCCATCCAGGTTTTGGCACTGCAAGTCTGGTGGACAGGTGTGGCCTAATCCTAGAGGCAGGGTTCTTCCCATCTTAAAGTGAACATTAAATTCTTTCTGCTTGTGGAAAATGACGGATCCCTGAAACCACTTTTCTTCTGGTTCTGGCAGGCGGTATGAGTATTCTGAAAACTCTTTCTTTGAGCTCTGCAGAGCTTACTGTTAATATTCTATTTCCTATTCAAAGAAGCTTCTATGTGAGTATTGATCTTTGCACCAGTTGTCATTTCAGTGTTGAGGGAGCGTCCCAAGTGCAACTGGGCTCCTCTCCCCCAAAGTGAACTAGGGAATCAGAAGAAATCTGTTAGACGTGGCAGTTCTTTTAATTTTTGTTTTAAAGCTCTGTTACTTGGAGGAGGAAACCATGGAGGCTCAGCTTCCGTGGAGAATTGAAGGCTGAAATCAAATAAAACTTGCACAAGTTAATCTTAAACACTTAATGGTATGCAAATTTGAGCTCCTATTCATGTAAATCACTGTAATGAGAATCAGTTTCAACCAGTCAGATCAGATTTTGCAGTTTTTCTCTTTTGCTTCCTTATTTTTGAGTGTGAATGATGTGCAGGCATGCGGATGATTTCCCTGGGATTCCTGTGTGGATGGGGAGATTGCTGGAGGGTGCGGGGCAGGAGGGAAAGGAGTGGTACAGAAGGGAGAGCAGCTGGGCTGCAAGCTTTGTTCATGATGATGGCTTTCTCTGAAAGGCTTCAGTCTAATCCTCCTCTGGCCGTGCATGATGGCTGAAGTCCGTAATCCCAGCACTTCAGGAGGCTAAAGCCAGTGGATCGTTTGAGTCCAGGAGTTTGAGACCAGCCTGGGCAACACAGTGAGACTCTGTCTGTACAAAAAATAAATTAAAAATAATTAGCTAGGTTTGGTGGTGTGTGTGGTTCCAGCTACTTGGGAGGCTGAGGTGGGAGGATCACTTGAGTCCAGGAGATTAAGGCTGCAGTGAGCTGTAATTGAGCCACTGCATTACAGCCTGGGCTATAGAAAGAGATCCTATATCAGAAAAAAATAAAATTCTCCAGCAGTAGCATAGTAGCAAGGGACATGGGGCAGGGGCAGGCTTGGGGCTGTATGCCAGGCTTTTCTTCTTGCTGGCAGGCCTCTGGAGGTGCCCACATCTCCTTACCACATGTGCTTTCCCAGCATGGCTGCTTACTTCATCAAGCTAGCAAGGAGAGTCTCTAGAGTGAATGTGTATCAAGATGGCATCCCGTGCAATGCAGTGGAATCACAGGAGTGACATACACACCCATGCCATATGCTATTGGTTAGCAGAAGTAAGTCCTAGGTCCTGCTAACCCTCAAGGAGTGGGAATTACACAAAGGCATGAACACCAGGAGGTGGGGATCCCGGTGGCAGGAGGCTGTCCATCATACCATTCCTTATGAATTACATTCCCAAGTATCATTAAAGGGTTAAATCATGTTGAATTTCAAGTCACCCTGGAGATACATCCTAAGCTATACCAAGCTTAGGGAGAGTTGGTCCTCCTTACCTCTGAAATATCTCTGCCTGCTTTCAGGTATTTAATAATCTATTATAAAATAAACTGATATTTTTTGTTAAATTGATAGAAGATAGAAGACTTAAATTTCAAATGCTTCTTTGAAGTTATTCTTGACTGAATTTAGTTACCTGAACTGGTCGCCATTGTTCATGGCTAACATCTGATCATCATGTATTTGTAAAACGAGATGTGGGAGAGAAAAGAAAAGGTCCCACTGGATGAAGTGTGAGATACAAACTAAGAAGGGGACAAAACACTGCCTTTTCCATGGATCTTGCTTTCTACTTACCCAACAGCTAGGCTGCGCGTAATGGTGTTTCCTCTCTGAACTGTGGCAAGGCAGATAGCTCAGTGGAAGCAGTTGGTCATAACATCACATAAGGGAAATCCAGAGTGTCTTATAGGTTTGCCAAATACTGAGTATCCCCAGATAGATCGATTCGAAGTTGTTGATCGTTTGTTTAACTGCTAAAGAGAGCCTCCAATTGTCATGAACTTACTAGACATCTGCCCAAAAAGAGGAGAGATGGGGAGGGGATTTAGGGAAGTCCCTTGAATCTCGAAATCCTTCCTTCTCTGGACGATGCCCTAGATTTCATTAATTGTGTCCTAGTAAATTGTAGGTTCTCCTGGTGAAGCACTGCATCCTGCTTTATTAGTTATTCACAGCCTAGTGTGAATGAGGGGAGACAGAGATGGATTTGCCATATCCTACCCTGCATGTGGAGTTGTGGAAGGCCCACATCTTCATGGAGAGAGAAAACATTGTAACATGAAAATGTCCTTTACGTATGTCCCTTCCCTGCTTACATACTTTCGCTGGGCTCCCACTCCACATCATAGAAAATAAAACTATTTTATTTGGCCGGAGTTCCCTTTACAGCTTCATCATGAGTGCTCTAATACTTGTATACCACACCAACCCTTTGTTATAACAAACAACCCAAACTCTTTTATGCAGGTATACCTGTCACACACTCCTACTTCTACCTTGATTGCCTCTCTGTTCTCTTCAGCCTGGAGTTCTCGGAGTCTAGGGCCCACACTCTTTGGGAAGATTTCCCCAACTTCTTTAGGGAGGAGAAGTTGCTTTCTCTTTAGGGCTACCACATTGCAGTTGGTAGCATCAAATCACACTGGAAAAGGTTACATGAAAGTCAATCTCTTTCACTACTCTAAGGGCTTTTTGAGGGCAAGGGAACTATACTTTCTTATTATAGTGTCTTTGATGCCATCCTAGGGCCTGATGATACTAACTACTAGCATTTATTGAGCACTTATTATATGATAAACACTGGGCTATACATTTTAAGTGTATTGCTCAATCTTTACAAGTCTTCATGTTACTATTCCTGCTTTAGTGATGAGAAACTGAGGCACAGAGAATTTATGTAACTTTTTAAAAGTCATACAACTAGAATTAGTAGAGCCTGGATATGAACCTGGGTTTCCTGATGTAGAGATTTTGTCTTAGCTCCTATGCTATGGTCTTGTGCATACTCCTTACTATAGAACTATGATTAATACATTTTTGTGGAGCGACTGACTGAATGAAGGTGTCAGATGTTAGAGAATGGTCTTGCCCTCATAGCCCCTCCCCAGTGAAGCCCTGACCCTGTTCACCTTGGCATTTGGTTCCTGTAGTTCTGGCTTGCAGTCTCTTCAGCCTTCATTGAAGCAGAAAGAAGCATCTGGACTGGCAGCCCTGATGGCTGATATCTCTATTCCTCCTCCTCCCTACTCTGGGCAGCCTGACCTGAGGAGCCCTTGGTTCCAGCTTGTTTATGACCTGATACTTCAGCTTTAGGGCCCAGAACCCATGAGCCTCTGGGCTGGCCCAGCTGCAAGGGTCTGATGGACGTTCTACAACTGTCAGCACTGCAGGTCTGGCCATGGATGAAAACAGCCTGGGTGGGAGGGTGGCGATTGTCTTGACTTTCCCTGAAGAACTTTGTCGGGTGTCCATGGCAACAAAGCCCTGAGTGGATGCTGAGTAGAGTTGGCCCTCTGCCTCATAGGGCCAAGGATAGGATGACCTCTGAGCTGCCACTTGCTGACAAGGCTGGCAATATTGGCATGTATACTAGGCCAGAGATGGGGCTTTCCTCTTTCATTGGAGGCAACTGAAACTCAACATATGTGCCTGGTGCTATGCTGGGAGTTATGGACCTAGAGGGCTCCACTGGCCCCCCTGGAAGACTTAGAGCCTAATGTCAGAGATATTCATGTGAATTAACAATTGTAATATATTATAATGAGTACTTTGCTATACATGTATGTGCTTTGGACACATAAAAAAATGAGTATTTAATTCTGATGGTAGACAAAGTGGTGTATGGTAAACTGCCAAAAGAGAAAGACATGGTTTAGCATGAGATAAGCAAGTACAATTCCTGCATGGTCACTGAAACATAATAGTGTAAACATAGTACTTGGCAAGCAGTAGGTGTCCAATGGTCTCAGATATCATTGTCAGCAGCAACAGTAGTGGCATCCCTAGATCTAGAAGAGTGAATAAGTGATCTTCAGGCACAAAAATCAGGAAAGGGATCAGCATTCCCTCCTTAAAAGGAGAAAATATTATTCCCATGGAGTAAGTTTGGAAAAAGTATTGAAAAAAAAAGTAAGTTGGGAAGTTGGAAAGCTGGGAAAACACTGAACTCAGGGTTGGAAATTTAATTATAGTTTCAGTTCTGCTACAGTGAGTTATACTAACTGAGCATTTGGTACATTTCCTTCTCCCTATGGATTGATTCTTTTTTATAATTATAAATGTAGAAAGATGGACTGCATGGTACCCAAGTGCTCTTCTAATAGCAGAATCTTTAATCTCTACAATGTCTCACTCACAATGTCTTGCAATCAATAAAAAGAATTCAGACATGTATAGAAACAGAAAAGTATATTCCATAGTCAAAAGAAAAAGCAGTCAATAGAAACTAAGATAGTGGAATCAATAGACTCTTTAGACCATTTAAAACATGGTCAAGAATTTAAAGAAAAGTATAATCATCACGAATAAACAGATGTGTAATATCAGCAGTGAAGTGGAAAGTATAAAAAAAGAAGCCAATGGGTATTGTATAATTGAAAATTAAAATATTTGAAATTAAAAAATTACTAGGTGGGTTTAATATCACATGGGAGATGACAGGTAAGTATACTTGTAAAATTAATAGAAATTGTCCAATCTGAAGAACAGAGGAAAAAAAGGCTTAAAAAATAAATAGAGCCTTAGGAACCAGGGGTACCATATCAAGTTATCTAAGATACCATTAATTGTAGTTCAAGAAGGAGAGAAAAAAATGGAGAAAAAATTTTGAAAAAATAAAGGGTAAAAATGTTCAACATTTGGTGAAAAACACAAATTTACAGGCCAAGGAACTCACTAAACATAAGCAGGATAAAAAAATAAATAATAAAATAAATAAAACCACAGGCACTACAAAGTCAAAGGGAAAGAAAAATTGTTGAAAGCAGCAAGAGCAAAAGGATGCATCACGTACTGAGAACATTAATACATATCATGACTAACTTCTCTTTAAAAATAGTGTAAACTGGCAGTGGCTCACATCTGTAATACCAGTACTTTAGAAGGCTGAGGCTGGCAGATCACCTGAGGTAAGCAGTTCAAGACCAGCCTGGCCAACATGGTGAAACCCTGTCTCTATTAAACATACAAAAATTAGCTGGTGTGGTGGTGGGCACCTGTAATCCCAGCTACTCAGGAGGCTGAGGCAGGAGAACTATTTGAAGCCAGGAGGCAGAGGTTGCGGTGAGCCGAGATCGCACCACTGCACTCCAGCCTGGGCAACAGAGTGAGACACCATGTCAAAAATAAATAAATGAAAATAGTGGAAACAAGAAGGCACAGAATGACATATTTAAGTGCTTGAAGAAGAAAAATAACCTGTCAATTCAGAATCTCAGAATTTTCTATTTCCTTCAAAAATGATGGCAAAATGAACACATTTGTCAGTAAGTAAAAATTGAGAGGATTTATTGCCAGTAGATCACAAATTCAAGAAATGCTAAAGAAAAGTTTTCAAGCAGAAGAAAAATGATTCTTGATAGAAACTCAGATCAACAGGAAGGAATGACAAGTACTGGGAATGGTAATCATGTACATGTAACAAGATATAAAAGATTATATAATTTTTTTCCAAATTAATATAGTGTGAGGTTTATAACAAACATAGATATAATAAATACAACAACCATATCAAAAATACAGACAGGAAAAGGCAAATAATGCTATTCTGTTGCATGGTTATTATAGTTTTACGTAAAATGGTATTATATAAACTTCAACTAGACTGCAATAAGTCAAAGATGCATAATGTAATCCTTTGAGCAAACATTAAAATATAATGCATAGAGATGGAGTTGAAAAGCCAATAGTAGAATTAAAATTGAATATTAAAAAATATTTGATGAACCCGAAAGAAGGCAAGAAGGAGGAGGAGAAAAACTAAAAGCAAATGAGATAAACAGGAAAACAACAGCAAAATGACAGACTCAAAACCAATCATATCAGTAATTACATTAAACATAATTAAAATGAACACTCTAGTTAAATGGCAGAGATGGTCAGCCTGGATTAAAAAGTAAGACTCCACTATATTCCTTGTACAAGAAATGACTAAGTGTAAGACACAGACAAATGTAAAGTAAACGATGCAAAAAGATGTAGCATGTAAATCATAAGCATAATAAAGTTGGAGTGACTATATTAACATCAGACAAAATACGATGTAAGACACAAGTATTACCAAAGATAAAGAGGGACATTTCATTATGATAAAAGTTTTAATTCATTAGCAGGACATAGAAATTGTAAACGTGTATTTGCCTAATAACAGAGCTTAAAATACATGAAGCCTAAACTGGCAGAACTAAAGGGAGAGAGAGACAAATCCCATAATCATAAGACAGAAGATCTCAACAAGGCTGTCAACCACTATCTAAGTCCATTCAGGTTGCTATAACCAAAAAATGCCCCATGGACTGTAGAGCTTAAATAACAAATACTTATTACTCATAGTTCTGAAGGCTGGTAGGTCCAAGATCAAGGTTTTGGGAGAGTCATTCTCTTGTGGTGGCCCTCTTCCTGCTTCATAGACAGCTATCTTCTTACTGTGTCTGTATGAAAAAGGATTGAGGGAGATAACTGGGCTCTCTTCTATAAGAGCCCTGATTCCATTCACGGAAGCTCTGCCTTCATGGCCTAATCACCTCCCAAAGGCCCCACCTCCTAATGCCATCATATTAGGGATTAAGATTTCAATGCAAATTTTGGAGGGACACAAACATCTAATCCATTGCAACTGCTTTGATATGATTGACACTTATAGTATGTTACATCCAGCAGCTGCAGAACATACATTCTTTCTTATATACACATTTAATTTTCTTTAACTATATGCTGGGTCAAAAATGAAGTCTTGGTAAATTTCAAATGACAGAAGTCTTCCAATATTTAGAATATGTTCTTTGTCCATAATGGAATCAAACTGAAAATTAGTGAAGGGAACTCTGGTGCCATGGTTTGGAAGTTTGATCCTTCCAAATCTCATGTTGAAATTTAATCCCCAGTGTGGTAGTGTTTGGAGATGGGGCGTAGTGGGAGGTGTTGGGGTCACGGGGGTGGATCCCTCATAAATGGATCAATGCCCTCCCTGAAGTAGGGGAGTGAGTGAGTTCTCACTCCACTAGTTCCTGTGAGAGCTGGTTGTTAAAAAGAGCCTGGCACCTCCCCTATCTCTCTCTTCTTCTTTTACCACACGGTCTCTACATACACTGGCTCCTCTTTGCCTTTCACCATGAGTGGAAACAGCCTGAAGCCCTCACCAGAAGCAAATGCTGATGCCATGCTTCTTGTACAGCCTTTAGAACTATGAGCCAAATAAACCTCTTTCCTTTATAAATTTCCCAGCTTCAGGCATTCCTTTAAAGCAACACAGAATGGACCAAGACATCTGGCAAGGTCCCAATATCTGCATATTTACAAAACGCATGTTTAAATACCCAGTGTGTCAAACATAAGAAGATATTTTCAGCTAAATGATAATGAACACACATGAAAAGTTGTGGGACTCAGCAAAGGCAGTACATAGAGGGAAATTTATAGCTTTATACGCTTACATTAGAAGAGAAGAAAAATTCAAGATTGGTAATCTAAATTTGTGCCTTAAGAAGTTAGAAAGATAGAAACAACTTAAATCCAGAATAAGTAGAAAGGACATAATACAGAGGAGATATTAATGAAGTAAAGAAATAGATAAACAATAGAAACTAGTCCAGAGCCAATTACCCTTCTTGTATTCTCTGATAGAAATAATTCAATTAAACAAATGAAACCATTTCTATAAACATTATAGAATTTATCAGGAAAGACGGGATGGGGAGAAATGAAAATAAACAAAACTTGCAGTACACTCAGCATTTACTAGCTCAGCTTATTCTCTCTGACTTGCTTCCTTATAGCTGTTTGCTGCCAGAATCATAAAAATCCTGATATAAGATTATAGTTCCCCTTAAGTTCTCTGTAGATAACAACTTAATTTTTGTGAAACATTAAGTTTTCCCTTTGAGACATTCTTTCTGGTCATGTGTATTAGTGAAACTACTGATGCCAGCTGGTCTGAAAGACCCCACAAGACTCATCAAAGAAGGCAATTTCCACATCCTGATGATTTCTTCGCCTTTACCCAAACCAATCAATGCCCCTAATTTTCCAGTCCCTCACCCTCCATGATCCTCTTAGAAACCTCAGCCCAGAACTCCTCAGGAAGACAGAGTTGAGGTCCTCCTCACATCTCCTCACCCATCTGCCCTGTGATCATTCAACTCTTCCTCGGCTGCACACCTGGCTCTCTCAGTGTGTTGGTCTGTTACTTCATAGCAGGCATAGGAACCTGTTGGTCCTGGAATGCTAATATGTATTTCTTCCTGGGACCAATGATCTCTTTTGTGGTAATAATACCTTTGTGGGATTCTGGAATAACTTAAGTTTGTGTGAAAAGTTTGAAAGATTTTAAAAAATGCTTTATTATATTTTTCTATCAGAAAATGCAATTTACATATAAACAAGCAATATGGTCCTTGATCCCGTCTAAAAAGGTTGCATTTGAAAGCAAGCCTTCCATAGTTCACAAGAAACTCCTTGTGAGACCACAGCATCACACAATCTTCTCCTTGTGTAAACTCATCCTAATTATAACCCTCATCCCTCCACACTAGAGGTCAAAGGGGTAGGAAGTTTGGGTGGTGGTCGTGTGTGATTCAGTGGGGGCAGGTGGGCACTACTGAGAGAAGGAGGATAAATCAGCTGCCACTGAAACCTCCCCTCACTGTTCTAGGCATTCCCCTTTGTGTGACTTGCATTCTACTACTTTCCATAGGTCCTGAAGGATGTGGGCTTTGCTTCACATCAACCAGGAGGAGGAGAAAAACCCTCCAAGACAGTGAAGGAGAATAGGTTATCATCTGGACACCTGTTTAATAGATCAGGATTTATAGATAAGAAAAGGTAGTGTTATGAGCTTTCTGATTCTTGGACAAGGATGACTAAGACTGATAATTAAGCTGGGGGAGTGGTGGTCAAGAATGCTCTTCCAATGCCAAGGGAAGCCTTCCTATTATTATTGGGCCCCAAATTTATGCCAGAAATTGTAACATTCAGCAAGAATGGTTGTTCACCTATTTTGTACACTCGGCCCCAGAATGGAATAACCAGATACAAAGTCATCAAGATATAAAAATATTTGAACTGTTCTTTGAGTCTATCTGCTAGTAAAAAATGAGTACATTCACTTTCATTTGAGAACAACATACAATTTAAAAAACATAGCTAATGTAACACTATAAAGAGAATAGAGTAGATTCAATTCCTCCTTGTCTTAGTCCATTTGGTCTGCTAAAAGAACATATGTTAAGCTGAATGGCTCATAATCAAAATAAATTTATTTTCACAGTTCCAGAGGCTGGGAAGCCTACAATTCAGTGTCTGGTTAAGGGCCTGTTTCCTGGTTCACAGATGGCTCTTTATAGCTGTATCCTCAGGTGGTGAGAGGAGCAAGGCTCATAAGGGCACTAATATTAATATATGGCTCCTTATATATAAGGCCCCTTTTATAAGGACACTAATGCCATTCATGAGGGCTCCACACTCATGCCCTGACTACCTCCCAAAGGTCACACCCCCTAATACCATCATATTAGGGATTATTATTTCAGTATGTGAATTTGTGGTGATACAAACAGTAAGATCATAGGGCACCCCATGAGAAGGTAGTTCCTCCTAACCAGTGCAGTTGGGAGAGCAGTCTCGATTCTGCTATTGCCTGGAGATGCTTTTTCTGCCCCTCTCTGTTGTGTCCTATGTTGCCCTTGTTACAAGATCTCACTGTGGTGGAGATGACTAAGCTGTTTCAGATCTCTCACTTTAAGTCTCAAGTTAGTTCTTTTTCGAAGGGCAAAATCCCTGGTGTTGGTCAGCCCATCCTTCCTGCAGGTTTAGCTTCCCTTCAGCTTGCTGCACAGGCCTCTGGCCATGGTGGGTCAGTATGTTGCTCTCTGTCTCTCTAGCCTGAAAGAGGCTGAGCTCTCATCTGCATTGTCTTTGCTTTGTCTGGTATCTCAGCAGACCCTCTGTGGCAACTTCAGTTGCACAGGCCTTGTGGTCAATTCATCTGAGAGATGCTTGGGAATAAGCATCAGAACTCCAAACCTACTCCTTGCTCGGCAGAAATATGGATGTCAAGTCAAGTCACTTCCCTCACCCAGTACCCTCTTATTTAGGAGGAGTCTGGGGTATCACTGCTCAATAATTTACCACCCTGTCATCAACTTCCATTAGTCACTTCTACATGCATTTGCTCATTTAATCCTCTCACCAGTTATTTTAGTAGGTATCAAATCTGTAATGTAATAATAATCACAATAATATCGATATCAACTGCATTTATTGAGTGCTTTTCAGATGACAAGCACTGTGCTGAAAACATTGTAAGAGTTGCTCAAATTAATCCTCTTAGCAACCCTATGAGGTAAGCCTTATCCCCCCATTTAACAGATGAGAAAACAGAGTCACAGAGAGCTTAGGTAACTTGGCTCCAAGTCACATAGCTAATAGACAAGGGAGCAAAAGCTTGAAACCAGGTGTTCTGTGTCTAGAGTGGAGAGGGGCTGGTTCCAGGTGCAGTAGTAGAGGAACTCCCTGCTTTCATGCTGCCTCTTCTGCCTGTGGTACCTGCACTCTTGAGCACTAAGTCACTGCATCCTTCAAGGCACGGCTAAGACTCCTGGAAGTTGTGCTCCCATCCTTATGGCAGGGCATGCTCTCCTGCTGCCTACCCTCTCTCTTCAACTCTCAGGAAAGAAATCCTGTTTGCCATTTATGAATTTAAATCTATGGGTCGGGTACAGTGGCTGACACCTGTAATCCCAGCACTTTGGGAGGCCAAACTGGGCAGATCACCTGAGGTCAGGAGTTTGAGACCAACCTGGTCAACATGGTGAAACCCCAGCTCTACTAAAAATACAAAACTTAGCCAGGCATGGTGGTGCACTCCTGTAATTCCAGCTACTCAGGAGGCTGAGGCAGGAGAATCACTTGAACCCAGGAGACGGAGGTTGCGGTGACCTGAGATCACACCACTGCACTCCAGCCTGGGCGACAGAATGAGACTGTCTCAAAAAAAAAAAAAAAAAAAAAAAAAAAAAAAAAAAAAAAAAAAAAATCTTTGGAGAATTTATCTTCCAGGGACCCTTTCCTCCATTCCGGCAAAAATCTCAGTCAGCCCACTGCTATTTGGTTTAGCATGGCAACATTTATCCCCTTTTAAAAGGTGATGACATTAGATTGAAAAGATGCTATTGGGGGTATGGGGTTGTGCTGAAACTCATATTGCCGTCTCACCTCTGCGATAAACCCCCCAAGCTTTTTTCACATTCAGTAGGTTTAGCCGAAGTCTCCCAATCTTATTTTTGTCAGATGGTAATGAAGACCTGGGGGAGGGAATTTCCACTCTTGGCTGTATTATATTTCATCCTGTAGGATCTGGTCCATTACTCAAGGCTGTTGAAATCTTTTTGGATTCCAACTCGGTCATCTGACATATTTTCATCTTTCTTAACTGGGTGTCATCTGAAAATCTGATGAGCATGTAGCCTTTATTTTCACCCAAGTCATTGATAAAAATGTTGAATAGGAAAGAGCAAGGGGACTGAATACTCTAAATGCTGTTAGAAAACCCTCTATGTCAGTGTCAATTTATTAATTACTACTCTTTGAGTCTGGCATTCTGCTCACGATTGAATCCTTCTAATTAGAGAGGCCTGTACTTCTTTCTCTGTCTTATTCATAAGACACGAGAGTCTTGTGTCTGAGATGATGGGATAAGAGGGCAGGTGTGCGGCAAAGGATTAATCTTGCCTAGAGGAAGATTTGTTCCTTGTCTAGCTCCTGGGAGCTAATCTCTAAATCCTTGGAATGTCCTGCCTCATGAGTGTCTTTGTTTACCTGGGGGCCCTGGGCAACAAAGTCTAAGCTTGACCTCTGGCAGGGATAGAGACTAAGGCCTTTCATGTCTACATGACCAACTCCCAATAAAACCCTGGACACCAAGGCTTAAGTGAGCTTCCATGGTTGGCAATACCCTGTGTGTGATGCACACATTGTTGCTCGGAGTGCTGGCTGCATAACTCTACAGGGGAAGGAAAACTGGAAGCTCATGTATGGTTTCTCCTGGACTCTGCTCTATGTGCCTCTGTCCTTTTGCTTATATGGATCTGTATCATTTCACTGTAATAATCTATAACCGTGAGTACAATGGCTTTTCTGAGTTCTGGGAGTCCTAGCAAATCACTAAACTGGAAGGTGGTCTGGGGGAATGCCTGAATTGCAACAGGAATCTCTGGATTTCATTAAATGTATCTTTCTTTAAACCAGAGGTCTAAGATCTCCCTGAACTTCTGCTTGAACTTTCTCTCTAGCTTCCCGAAACCCCTTGTTTTTTCTTCAGAAGATACTATGTAAAACGAGTAGGAAGTCCTCTCTCTGCTTCACAAAGAAGCCTCCTCCCCCATGGCCTGTCCTAGGCACCAACCAACCCCTCTTGCCTGTCCCATGTGGTTTAATGAGTACTCACTCCAGTCTACCCCGGGTAGGATATTGTATTGCCCAGGCAGACTCCACACTCGCCTGCCTTTCAGGAAAGTCCCTGCTAAAATCCACATGTTAACTAGGGAAGAGCATAATTCCCTGCTGTCACCCATTTATACTTTAGCCTGTCACCCATTTATGACATTAGACTGAAAAGATGCTTTGGGGATATGGGGTTGTGCTGAAAACTCATACTGGTCTCACCTCTGCATAAACCCCCAAGTTTTTTTTCACATTTAGTAGTGTTTAGCCAAGCCTCCCAACCTTATTTTTGTCAGGTGGTAGTGAAGACCTGGGGGAGGGAATTTCCACTCTTGGCTCCATTGTATTTCATCCTGTAGGATCTGGTCCATTACTCAAGGCTAAAGTAATCAGTCCACTAACAGAATGGGCTGTCATTAAGATAGAATTCGGGAGCGGGGAGTTCAGGTGGGGGCACCTCTGAGGCTTTCCCTAACTGTGAGTGTGAAGAGGGTTCTGCTAGGCAGGGAAACAGGGTTGCTGGGGTCTCCACAGGGCTCTGTTGAGGCGCAAGGGAGGAGCGTGCTGAAGGTGTGGTGGAGGGCTGACAATAAGCTGGCCTGCATCCTAGTTTTGTTCGAAAAATTAGAGGGTGAAAACCAGCACTTTGTTCCTTATCTGGCATCCATGTGTATCCACATGGCCAAATGGGCAGTAACTTTCCAGAGGACAGAGGGGAGAGCAGCCAAGCTGGGCATGGGAGGCAGATGTGTCACCAGAGAGAGAGGGAGCTCACTCCTTACCTTATCTCACAAGGGGTTTACTGGAAACCAGGTTCCTGGCACTGCGGGGGGAGAGTTGTCATTAAGTAGAAGAGAGCAATCCCTTTACATATAGGGTTTTAATCTCACCTCTGCCCTATGCAATTCCAGGAAGCTGAACCAAGACACTCTTCAAAATGGAGACAATTTTGCTTCAATTCTAACATCAGGGAGTGTGACTGCAAAATCTTTAGTTCTTTCCTCTGAGGTCATTTTTATGACTTCTCACTACTTTTTATCTTTATGTTTTTTAGGTCTATGTTGGGAAAATGGTTTTGTTTTTTTCTTCCATCTCTTTTCTTTATCCTCCAGTTGACAACCATGAAATCATCTCCCCTTAAGACAGTCGCATGAGACAGTTCTGTCTTCCCTTCACCCTGGGCCTTAGGGGATCAGAGAGCACATGCCCTAAAAAACATCACCCTCCTCTAGAAATCCATGGGGAACCTTTATTTTTACCCTTCTGGCACCAGATGTAGAGAAAGGGGGATGGGGGTAGGCGGGGTCAACCCCACCCCGCAAGCTTCATAAATGTGAACGCTTATAGTCATTTCCCAAGATGGGAGGCCTTCATACTTAAAGCCAATAAGTGGAAATCTCTTGAGGGCAGGAACTACATGAATTTGCCCTTGAATTGAGGGTTTGGCCAGGCCTGACCTCTGACTCTGGGACTTCAGAACACTTAGGTCAAGCAGGATCTGGAAATGCAAACTTTCTTCAGTCACCCCAGTGTGCTTGGTATCTGCCTGATGAATGCTTTTGATGCTCACAGAATCTCCCTAAACTCTGCATGGGGGTGTTGGCTGGGAGCTCACTCCCCCAGTGACTGAGGCTCTTCTGTAATACCTGGCTGTGCTCTCAGTCAAAATCTCCACTGAGCTCAGCTGTCCAATTTCACACAATAAAGCATGCTTTCAACACAGCTAAGTTGTGCTTTGAGCTTGCTGGGTACTAGTTTATCGGGTCAAACATTGTCAGAATTGTTGATCACGCAGACAATGTAATCAATATGGTTGAAACTGGAGATTTCCAAACTTTCATCCTTTGGTCATTTTGTTAACCAGCTCTAAATCCCCCAGGGATCTGGGTTAAATGCAGGTTCAGACACAGTAGTTCTGGGGAGGGGCTTCACAAGCTTCCAGGTGACTCCCCAGCACCATACTTTGAGAAGCCAGCATTGAAGGGTATTGATATGGGGAGGAGGAGAAGCTAGTCACTAAGACTCTACTCACACATCCCCAGCAGAAAACACAGAAAGGGATCATGGATTCTACACTGGTCTGAAGGAAACTCACCCCAGGTGTCTGCTGTCCCTGAGGCTGAGAACAGGGCTCTCAGCCCTCCATTACTTTGAAGTGTTTGCAGCAGCAAGAGGCAGGATGGTGCAATGGGTAGTGCTTGTGCTCTGGTGCCAGCTTGCCTGTTTGAGGCCTGGCATGCAATCCTAAGCTCTGTGTTCTTGTGGCCTAATATTTCAGTGCCTCAGTTTTCTTGCTTGTAAAACAGGGGTAGTCATAATAGTATCCACCTCTATAAGGTTACTGTAAAAATTAAAAGATTATGTAAGGGACATGGTCCATAAAAAATGTCCAGAATAGTTATTGTCCTTTTCAGCCAGAGCTCCTGTTTCTAAGCCTGGGACCTCAGGGGGCCCTGGGTTTCTGTGCCCTGAACTGCCACAGTTGTGCAAGCACTCTTGGGTCTCCTGTTACCCGGGAGCCGGCAACAGACCAAAATAAAGAGGTGGGGTGGGGTAGTGGGGCGGGCTGAGTGAGCCTCTAGAGGGAGTCTGACCAGGTCAGCTGGGAATGCCTGTCAGCCATCCAGAGTGGCTTCTCCTTCGCTCTGCTCCTGCATGGGCCTGGAGGTGGGTGAGTGACTCATGCTGGTGCCCTCCCCACCCCTGCACCCAAATGCTCAGCCCTCCCCACAGCTGGGGCTCACCTAATCCCCACAGTGGGAGTCAGGGGGTATTCACGCCTGTGCCGAGGTCTAGGGTTGCACCGTGCTGACTTCACACTCAGCAGCATGTGCAGCTGAGGCCTCCGTGCAGCCGTCTCCTGCGAGGCGGGCAGCGAGGTCAGCTTGGCAGCCGCCGCCTCACCAGCCTGGATCTGGCCGCAGGCAGCGGTTCCCTAGGACCCGAGGAAAGGATGGCCGAACAAGAAGCTAGTGGGCTACAGGTCCTGCTGCACACGCTTCAGGTAGGAAAGGGTAGTGTGGGTGCAGAACCTGGCGGGCTGGGTCTTTGCCTGGGCTGGCCTGCCTGGGAGCTCTGCACACAGTCCCCTCTGGCAATCACTGGCCCGGTTTGCTAACAGCAACAGAACAGGAGTCGGCTCTCATCTTGAAGCTGACCTAAGTGATGCTGTGGAGTTCAAATATCAAACACGACGATGTTGATGATTGTTCTGCTTAAATTATTGATCCTGGTGGGGTCAGAGGCTCTGGGTAAAAGATCCAAGTTTGCTAGAAATGGGAAAGGTGGAGAAAAAGCCTGTTTGGCAAATGAAGGAGACCTGTTGAAGCTCTTCCTGAACAAGGCTGGAGACCTGCTGAGAGCATGCAGAGCTGTCTGGGAGGACAGGGTGGATGAAGAGAGGACCCTTCTGGGCTTCTCCTGCTAAATGGCTGTTTTACTGGGCTCCCAAATTGTAGTTACATCAGAATGGCCTGGGATGCTGACTATCAGTGCATTTTCCCAGACTATCAGTGCAGGATCTGAATAGCAGGTGTTTAAATCATGTAGGGCAGTAGCCTGGGAAACTGCCTTCTCCCTGGGGGATGCTATTCATTCCTAATTTTCAGAATTCTTGTTCTAGAGCAGTGGTTTGCAAACTTGTCTGCACGTTAGAATCACCTGGAGAGGGTCAAAAAATACTCATGCTTGGGACCCACCCCCAAAGATATGGATTTAACTGGTCTTGGGATCCATCTGAGCGTTAGAGTTTGAAAACTCCCCGGGGGTCTCCATGTAGATTTAAGGCTGAGAACCACTACTCTCTATGCTTGTGATTAGCTGGATTCAGAGGATACCAGCATTGAAAAAGGCCCAAGGGGTCTTCTACCCCAGGAGTTTAAGCCCGAAGTTCATGGAAAGGGTCACAAGATGATGGGCTTGGGGGGGGGTCCATGACCCCATGCCCCTGTTTAGAATATAAACATTTTGTACGTATTTTCCTTTTCCTTGTTGGGAAAATGTTCCTAATTTTCCTCTGATTCTTTTTGTTTGTTTTGTCTTTTTTGAAACAGCGTCTCACTCTGTCACCCAGGCTGGAGTGCAATGGTGCGATCTCGACTCACTGCAACATTTGCCTCCCGGGTTCAAGCAATTCTCCTGCCTCTGCCTCCCAAGTAGCTGGGATTATAGGCTCCCACCACCAGGCCTGGCTAATTTTTTGTATTTTTAGTAGAGATGGGTTTTCGCCATGTTGGCCAGACTGGTCTCGAACTCCTGACCTCCTGTAATCCGTCCACCTCGGCCTCCCAAAATTCTGGGATTACAGGCATGAGCCACCATACCTGGCCATTTTTCTCTGATGCTTAATAAGATTTGTATTCCTGAAAGTTTAAGAACCAATAAATCCAACCTTCAGGTGTGCTGATAAGGAAATGGAATCTCAGAAGTGAAATAGGCTCCTTGATGTCATATGGTTACTTAGTAGGGGAACTGGGACTTTGGTATTCAGTTGACTTGGCGTCCTTTGACTCATTCTATCTGATTTGTGCAAGGTGAGAATGTATCTGGCCAGGGGTGTTGCAGGCGGGAGTGGACCTCAAATTTGCAAAATAAATCCAATGATTTATTTGTATCTGGCTAGATTTATTTGATTTAATAACCAGGTACAATAAGCTGACATTCTGAGAGCCCTTCTAATTTCTGAATAGTTATATGGAGATCTTGATTAACTGTGATTCTAACAACTGAAAATGTCTCATGGACAGAATTTTCCTTGTACTAGCTGTCTAGGAAAGAGGGAAAATAATAAGTTGGTAATAGGGGTTCAGTAAAAATGAATGTCCTGTAGTTGGCCTCAAAGTCACTTCAGGTTGAACTCAATTGCCTGTATTCCCACCAGTGAGAATTGATAATTGATGTTTAGCATGATCACCCCGGGGCACTGCAAGATTCTCAATTATCAAAGAAAGATTTAATTATGTTCACTAGACTCTACTTAGTTCCCAATTAAGCAGAACATTATGATAACAGGAGCATGCTTCCTGTATACACCTCAGTTGATCAGAGTTTGGTTTAGAATTGACCTGGGTTCCTGGCCTCCCCCATGCCAAGTGCTTCCATGAGCCCTGTTTCTGTCTCTACGGTAGAAGTCAGAACTCTGAAACACTTTTTAAAAAAGAGAACCTAGAACATATATTCTGTGGAATAATCTTTCATGATGGATTTGATGTCCTGTCCCCATTCTTCTCCCCATGGACTTGAACTAGGCGAGCCCACATTGTTTCCGAGAAAGGGTTAACTGAACCTGTCTCAATTGGGGATCCCAAAGATTTTACCCATTCAAACCAGTCTGTCTCTCCTTGTGCACAAGCTGACAGATGGAAGGCTTTGACTTGTTTCTTAAATCTTTGGGAAAACCAGTGAATAGGTTAGGACCAAATGTCAGCTTAGGTCTCAGTTCCCATGTCTTTTAGGAGTACCCCAAAAGGTTGACAAGGGAAGGAAGAAAGAGATCAGAGGGACAGAAAAAGCAAACACAAGCATAACAGAATATCCCCATGCTATGTTTGTGGAAGTCCACTTACTTGAGCATATCACCATTTCTGACTCTTTAGGGGCATAAAACAGGCCACTAAGAAACATCAGTTTTCTGCGTTAACCTTTTCCTGCACACATGAGGAAGGGGTAAGTGATTTTCCTTACCACAATTTAAAAACAGTTTCTTTATCTCTCTCCTGAAGGTCTGAGAATCAGATTTCCACCCAGACATGTTCCAACTTCCTGGCCTTTACAGCTTAGGTGTGAGGCAGAAAATCAGACTGACTGATGTGGGTCTGGGTGAAGCGGGAGGCAGACAGCCCACAGCACAGGTGCGAGAGGCAGAGAAAGGACTAGATCCAGCCCCTTCCCTGGCACTTACTAGCCTGTTTATCCTTATGAAATTTCCTTGACCTCTCTGAGCCTCCATTTATGTAATCTGTAAAAGAAGGGCCGTAAAAAGACGTTCCTCAGCACTTTCTGCGAGGATTAAGAATACATTTGAAAAGCGCTTGTGAACTCTAAACGGCTGTTTGAATGACTGTGGTTTTATGATTTCCCTAGTTGAGTATGCAGTGGAGAGGCTGGGAACACTTGCCTACACTTTTCATCAACCTGCCTTGCTTTTTTCCTGGGTGGACTCCAATATACTTGGGAAAAAAAAGAGGTGTCTCATTTGTCCTGCTCTTGTCTCTCCATGTGGTTCGAGCTAATGGAGAAGATGGGGAACTGCCAGGTTGCAGGATGTCGGCTCCTTGCCAGCTCTGATGCCGCAGGCTCTCACCCAGCAGGGTCCCACAAAATGCCAGTTAAGTACCTTTATTGAAACATGAAAAATGTAAAATTATTCGGTCAGCTTTGGCACACTCTGCGCTGTGATATGGGCACATTTTTGCCATTTCCATTTGTACTTTATTATTTTATGTGATAGCTGCTAGATCAAACCCTGGTCTGCATCTTTGCCAAAATGTGCATAGTTAACTTCTTTTCTCAACTTGGGATCCAAGAACATCTATTATGGATTATGAATGAGGCTGCAGGATGTGGGGTTTCCTGTCTCGAGTAAGCCATGGAACTTAGATAACCTCAGCTGGGGTGACCAGTCCACTTTTCCCCCTTGAACTTAATCCGCCAGGGATTATTTCCAAGGTAACAGGTGATTTTTAGCTTCTGGGCTGCAAATAGAAGAAGGGTAGAAAAATGGCAACTGATAGGTTTCATTCATAGCACTTGGGAGTTTTGTTTCCAAAATATGTGTTTGAAATTTTCCCTTGTAGAACTCTCCATAGAGGACATGGGAACATCCATCTATTGTATCCATTGGGGCAGGTGGAACAGAAGCTGAGCTTTTTCCTTGGAGTTAAACAGAAGGATTTGGACAATCAAGCGAAGAATTTTCTTTTAGATAGCAAACACTGTGTAGACTTTCCAAGGTTCCCTAGGAAGTTTGAGGCTTTCTGGGTTTGTTGGAGATGCCTGCTTCAACCACAACTCAAACATAGAAACAAACTGAAAACTGTCTTAATTTCAAACATTAGTAGAAACAAAGAAAGAGGAAACCCTATGAGGATAAGGGCCAAATGGACAAGAAACAAAACTGGCAAGAAATTACATCTGTCACTGCCTGAGGAATGGCTTCATGACAATCAACCTGGGTAGGGAAGGGATGATGACGGTGTGTAGGCGTATGCTGAGCGTTAGGTGGGGAGATGCCTTTATTTGGTGTTTTGTTTTTCAAGACCTTATTACTTTCATAGCTTCTTACATTTCTTGGAATTAGAGATTGGAGAAAATGAACAATTATTAAGGGTCCACTTGTGCCAGGCTTTTACCTCCACTACCTAACTTTCCTCTCTCTGCCACCTGTGAGGAAGATGTGGTTGTTCTCCTGTCTTATAGATGAGGATACTGATGGTTAAGGAAAGGATAAGCTGCTCAAGGCTTAAGGACAGAAACAGTAAATCCTGAGATAAGAGATGTGAGGCAAGTTTTGTTCCCCTAAAGCCTTTTCACTGGTTTGCGTTGCTTAAGCAACCTACGGAATATTCACTTATTCTTTATTTTGAGGGTATTACCTTCATCTGACTAAATCTGAAGCTTGGGGGAAAATGCATTTTCTACAATAGAGGAAGTCCTATTTAGAACTGATATCATCTTCCACATCCTAATTTGATGTGGGGGTAAGGAACTCCTGATGAAGGAAGGTAATATTTTGGATTTGGGTCAATTGGATGTTTTCAATATCCATCTATTCATTCATGTATTCACTCATCTACCCATTCATTTTATGCATCCATCCATCCATCCATCCATCCATCCATCCATCCATCCAACTAGCCATAGCTTTCTATGTGCTAGAAGAGATGTGTAAAAATGAGAATTATAACACCTACTTAGAGATTTTTTATTAGTTTAGAGGAAATTTATGAGAAGAGGTAAGCATATTGGTACATGCCCAATAAGTAGGAGCACTTACTGTAATGAAATACAGTCACTGCCCTCATGAAAATGCAGTGTAGGAGCTAGGAGGAAGAAAGAAAATTATTCATAAAGCAAGTTTGCATGCGATGAATGCCATGGTAAAGATAAACATCAAAAGAAAATTTTATGGAAGTTGGGGGAAGAAACCTCTCCTGAATAGAGATTCAGGGAAGGCCTTGAAAATGGGTCTGATTTCAACAGGGGGAGGTACATTTACCAGGATAAGGAGGGTGCCTAGTGATCTTCCCTCTGTCGGTGTGTTGGGGGGTACGGATTTGTCATGGCATGGAGTTTGATTTAAAATGATAGTTCATGAGGGGGAAGAAATGAGATGGAGATGGAAGTTTGACCAAATGCTGGAGGATTGTGAGTGGTAAGCTTCAGGTCCAACCATGCCCTTGGTAATGGCTGCCTATCCCTGCATGTGAGTGGTAGAGTTGCAAGACATTCAACCAAGATGATAATTGCAGAGCTCTTCTGGAACATTCAACATGACTGCAGCACTGTTTTTTCTTATCATGTAATGTGATCTGTCCTAATTCCCCATTCCTGACCAGGCTTTTGTCACTGGACTTCTTCCTATGCCTGTTCCCAACTCTTAGTCCCAACCTTCAGTCCCTCCTGTCACTTACCTCATCCTTGTATCTCAACTCATCCCGAGCCTCTCTCTAACCCTAGGAGGAAGGGTTGGGATGAACTGAGGCTCGGAGATTGGGGCAGGAGAACTGTTCTACAACACTTGATTTTTGTTGTTGTTGTTGTTGTTGTTGTTGTTGTTTTTAATTTGTTATTTTAGGGGCAGCATTCAGATGTCCTTGCATCAAAGCAGCTCTGACAGCATGACTGAATTAACCAGAGTTGAGTCAAAAAGTCTCATCCCACTCTCAAATTGAGAGCAGTTGGCATTTTCATCTTCTGAGCCCAGATTTTGGATCTGTCTCCCTGAGCACCCACCTCTGCAGGCCAGAGGGTGAAGGACAGGGGACCAGTGGGGCTTTGAGGTGTAATTGGAAATGCAATGCAATGAGGTGCTTTGCTGGTGATATGCTGAGACAAATGGCCAACAGAGACCCACGCCTACAGCAGAAATCCATCACTTGGCAATATTTATTTGCTCCACAATTTACTCAGTTTCTAAAACTGGAACTGATCTCATGAGGACCAAACACAGCCGCAGTTCCAGCCCTGGGAGTTGGGGAAGAGAACTTGGTCTGGGTTATCAATTACTGTATCTGCAATTGTGGAACAGACGGCTATGAATCAAACAGACTGGGCACATCTTCATATTTCAGAAATGGGTGTATGGAAATGCATCCTCCTGGGTGTGAGTCCCATCTCCTTTTGCCAGGCCTGAAATAAAGAAAGTGGAGAGTTTGTGGGGTCTGTGCTTTTTCACTGAGCAAGTACTGCATGGTTCCTTCAAAGCCATAGATCTGCAAATCAGGTTCTTATTAGAGAAAAAGGTGATATGAGACAAGGGAGCAGTCAAGGTCAAGAGCTAGGAACAAAAGAATGAATATAAAAGAGGGCATGAAAGAAAACAGAATGGCAAAGAGTATGTGCTCAATATCTCTCTTCCTCTCTCCTTCCCTCCTTCCTTTCCTTCTTTTTTCTCTCCTTTCTGTTTTTTGGTAACTTTTTACAAACTGAATGCATCTATGTAATTAGCACCCAGATGAAGTAGCAGTGCATTCTCAGCATCCCAGAAGGGCCCCTCACTCCCACTTCCATGGAGTAACATGGAGTAACATGGAGGAATCGCACAAAAGTTAAGCAAATAAGTTGCTTACATTTGTGCAAATAACTTAAGTTGCTTAACTTTGTGTGATTCCTCCATGTTGCTGTATATTGTTGTAGATGGTTCATTCTGATTGCCCAATAGCATGACATTGTGTGAATATCTTTATCCATTCTGGAGTTGGTGATAATTGGGGTAGTTTCCAGTTTGGGGCTATAATGAAATAGTGCTGTTTTGCACATTCTAGTGCATGTCTTTATGAACAAATGTATGCATGTCTGTTGAGTATACATCTAGGGGTGAAGTTGTGGGATGCTAGGGTGCACATATGTTCAGCTTTATATATAACAACAAATGGTTTTCAAAAGTGGTAGCTCCAAAACAAACATCTATTAGCCACATAGATACCATTAGCTAGTGAAAGCACTGGATGTTATGCCAAAACTTGCTTAACACATATTTGTTAGTTGAAAGTGATTTGAGATACTTTGCATTAAGGGACTACTCAGAGCATTTATGTCTTGTGTGTTCAGTTCCCCCTTCTTGGTCCTTTTCATAATAGCTAAAATAATAACTAACATTTATGAAACAACTTCTGCAAGTCAGGAACTATGCAAAGTTTTTCACATGCATCATCTCATTTAATGTTTTTTTTTTTTGACAGAGTCTCGCTCTTTCACCCGGGCTGGAGTGCAGTGGCATGATCTCGGCTCACTGCAATCTCTGCCTCCCAGGTTCAAGCGATTCTTCTGCCTCAGACTCCTGAGTAGCTGAAATTATAGGCACGCACTACCATGCCCAGCTAATTTTTGTATTTTTAGTAGATACAGGGTTTTACCATGTTGGCCAGAGCTGGTCTCGAACTCCTGACTTCAAGTGATCTGCCCTCCTCAGCCTCCCAAAGTTCTGGGATTACAGGCGTGAGCCACCACACCCCACCCTCATTTAATCTTTGCAACAATCCTGAGGCAGTTAATATTATCCTCATTTTAAAGCTTTAAAATGGAAGATTGGAGAGGTTAGTGAATTTTCCATGATCATAGAGTGAGCAAGTGGCATAGCTGGAATTTGAGCAGAGGGAATCTCATACCAGCAGAAGTTCCCTCAGCAGGTGCATTAACTCTCTAAGGAAAAGGAGAGGCATTTAGAAGATTGTCAATAGATTTCCCCAGGTGTAAGTGTCTGCTGGGGAAAGATGGAAACCCTCACCTAGCACAGTCAGCAAGGACAGTAGCTGTCTCCACAGGCTGGAAGGACTGGCCAAAAGGGTGCAGAACAGGTGTCCAGAACAGAGATCAGCATTCTTTCTGCAAAGGGCCAGATGGCAAGTTTTCAGGCTTTGTAGGCCATACAGGGGATCCCTGTTGCAACTACACAACCCTGCCACTGCAGCTGTAGACAATATGCAAATGAATGGGTATGCCTGTGTTCCAGTGGAACTTTATTTGGAAAACAGGCAGTGGGTTAGATTTGGCTCACAGGCCATAGTTTGTTGCCCCTGGCCTGAAGGCCTTTGAATCACAAGCCTAGCGTAAGGATGGGAGATTGAGTGGAAAGCTAGTGGTGGAGCATGAGGGGCTAATTGCTGTGGCAAACTGCCATGTAGTAACTTACCTCTTTGTGGTAGATGTTCTCAACTCCCAGGCTGCCCTTCCTGTAAAAGCAACAGATGAAACCATGCCTCTGGGTGCAAGTCTTGGAGAACCTGAAACATGCAGTTCAGAGTCCTGAGTCTCCGACTGCTGCCACAGCTTTTCTGGCTATGGGTGGAGAAAGTGCTTGTATCCATTAGCCCACTGGAGGTGGGCTTTCAGGTTATTTCAGCAGCATTTATTTGTGGTAGGGGACTATTATGCAGATAATGGTGTGCATTCAACAGCACTAGAATCCCAAGATAAAACCAGAACTTCTCAAACTGGGTTCCAAAGAACAGTAGTGTTCCCTGGGATGCCAATGGGTATTCCACTCAAAAAGGGTTGTGGAAACAGATGGATTTGAAATATCAGGATAAATACATTTACTATATTTCTTTACTAAAGAATCTTCATTAAAAAGAAATCTTTAAAGATAATCATGTCTTTCAATTCTCAGTTTAAATACCTTTTACTCAGAGAGGATTTCTCTGACAGCCCAATGAGCTGTCGGGTCACCGTATGCCCCACCTCTCTCATTTACCTGTCTGTGTGTTCTCTAATATTTGTTTTTGTGCTTCTTTTCTTCTTCCATCATGGTTGGAATCTTATCTGTCTTGCTTACTCTTTTTCCATACTACCTAAAGCACTGTCTGGTACATGGTAGGTGCTCAATAAATGTTTGTTGATTGACTAATAAAATGAATGTGCATGGTATATTAATAAGTTTGAGACATAATATATGGCATTTCTAAACTATCCAGGAAATAAGATAAACATTTTTTTGGCAAAACCCACTAGTATTTCATAGGACATTAGGGATCCATGGAACACATTTGGCAAATAATTGTTTTAGACCAATGCCATGTTTTATCTCTGCTGGCTTGTGACTGTTGACTTTCTCTTGGTTTGGAAACTGGTTTCAGCATGTTGTAACTGTTCTGATGTGAGTGGATTTGAAGTTAGTTCTATTGGAAACCTAGGGACATTCCTCTGGTTGCTGAATACCACCAGCTAATGACCCTACAACCAGTCTGCAGGCCTTGCATTGACATGAATTCTGGTCCTTACTTGATTGGGATAAAATAATATAAGCAATAGATGTGGAGGTTTAGAGAAGGGTTCTTTCTAGAGGCTCAAGAGAGCCATTCTGATTCTGATCAGGAAGCCATATGGCAATAAGGATAGCTTTAGCTTCAGGTTTCACATTAAAGGCAGGGTCAGATTTCACAGTCACAGCATCTGATGAAGCTTTTCCTAGGGGACCTGGGGAAAAGCAACTTCTCTAACGAATGGTCAGCAATGAATTCTCCCCTCATCCTTCCCCCCCGCAAAACAATGCATGTTAACATTTCTAATCTCCAGATCCCACCAATCAGTGCTAGCTCAATGTCCTACAGTTTTGACCCAGAGCATCCATATCCCAGCCCTCTAAAGACAGAATTAAGCCAACCAGTCCTGAGGATAATGCAGATACCTTTTACTTTTCATATTTAGATTAAGAGGATGCTATAAGCAAATCCCACTTTCTCTTTGACTTTAATTGCACCAACCTAATATGTTCTAAAGGAAAAAAAAAATGGACCCAAATGACAACTAAATTTTGTACTTCAGAGGGGTTAAGATGATAATATTTGAAGAAAATGGGCATTAAAATTCCAGAAGTGTTTTTGTCAAGAACCCCTCACATTTGTCGAGCACTTACTACGTACCAGGAAATAGCCTAAGTATTTTTCCTGTCTTCTGTTACGTAACCTCACAATAATCCTGTGAGGAATATATGGCTGTTTTCCCCCTTTTACAGATACAGATAAAGAACACCAGGCATTTGCTTTAGTTCTTGCAGTCTTTAAGTAGCAGTTGCAGTTTAAACACTGGCAGTCTGACTCCAGATTCTATTACATTCCATTCACCAGTCTACAACATCCCTTTTGTTTTTACCTGTCCTTTCTCCACTAAACATATTTTTCCGTAAAGGTAATACCAGCTCACTATTTGTAAAAAATTTAATTAATATGTAGTTATAAATTATAGGGAGAAAAAATTCCCCCATTAGATTCTACTTCCTAAGACAACTTCATAAGGACTTGCTAAGTATTCTTTTAGATGTTTATATACATATAGCAATGAGATGTTTCTATCATTATATACCTATATCTTTATCATTTTTACACACGATTATTCAATTTGCTTTTCCTGCATACCAATGTACTTGAACATTTTTCATGCCAACACATATAGCCAGCTTAATCTTGTGTGATAGTTATATAGTTTTTTAGTTCATGGTTGTACCATAATTTAAATAAATAGAAGTATGTTTTCTTCTAGCATTTCACTTGGGCTTGACTTTGTTTATGCTCTTTATTTTTTGATATTATATATGTTACTTTTTAATAGTGAAATATACCAAACTTTTCTTTAGTGGTTTATTTTTGCTGCAAGGCTTTTCCCCTATGATCTAACTTTTATACTTAATGATGTCTGAGTTTCACACCATATCATTTCCTTTTCCTTATATCTTGTTGCTTTCATAGAGCTTCTCTGCCATACTACTCTTCACTCGAAGACCAAGAGTTAACACATTTATGGCTTTAACATTTCTTTTACTGGAAGGCCTCATTTCTGTGCCACCCAATAGAGCTCTGCATGATAACATTTGAAAGTTTGAAATCTGATGTACATATTTATTTAAATTAACATGTATAGGTTTCTTGGCTTAATTAACATATATAGGTTTTTAGGAAGGCCAGAGTTGATTTTGGGTACTGCCACTGACTTTCTGGTTGACTTGAATCCTATGGGTCAGTATCTTCTCTGTCTTGACATCAGTGCTAGGAGATTTGCCTAGTAATATAATCTGTTTCTTTGGCATATTATTATTTTCTTGTTATTGTTCATATGTTTATTAAATGCCTCTCTGTGCCGGGGAGTGGAAAGTAGTGGGTGGAAAGTTTTTCAGAATTTTATCAGCAGGCACTTTCCTACCAAAATTCTTTCAAATGCTAATGTTTGATGTCAGGAAGAAAGAGATCCAGAATGCTGTGGTCACTCTTGACCCCCTTTGCTCTATGACCTCTCTGTTCTTTAGTGACCAACTGAGAACACAGTAGCATCATTACTCCAAGTCTCTTGGGGAAGATCAAAACACTCAGCAGCTGTAACATGTTTAGCTATGCCTACGCATTTCTGTCTGCCTATGCGGTTATCAATTCATACACTACAAGGCAGTGAGTTATAAGCTTTTAGTTTTTTTATTTTAATCCCACTGATTCCCTTTGAAAGCTAAAGACACTTTCTCCAGGTAGATATATATAAAAACTTGTGAACAATTCAGGGCAATTAGCCACTTGATCAGGTTTAAGTTTTTCCAGGTAAACACTACTTGGGCTTTGTCTTAGCAAATGAAGATCTTAAAGGTCAGGATAATACAGCAACTTCCAGTGAAATAAATCTCACAATTTTTTTCCAATTATATCTCTCTCATGCATCTGTACTGGACACAATATTCTTCCTATGTCCATATCCCAACTTGGTCTCTAACATCTTTCATACTTGATTTATACTTGTGAAAGTCATAAGTACCTTTGATGGATCAACTAAAATGTTACTTTTCAAGGAAAACCTTTTCTGACAATGTAAGTAGATGGCATATCTCCCTTCTCCATAGTTGCACCCAAGCATTTGTACCTCTCTCTTGAATCATCTATGATTTACTTGGTTATAAAAATAGTTGTCCTTCATCTGTTCAACAAACCCTTACTAGGCATTGAGAACCTCAAAATAAATATAATGTTCTTGCCCTCCCAGAGATGAGGAATCAGATATAAATTTGAGAGTCTCCAGAAAATTAAAAACCCTAGATAAGCATACGTATGCACTTAAACCAAACATTTGAATCTCAGAAGATTTGTCCACAACCAGATTGAGAACTTATGCCATGTGATTGCTTGAGTAAATATATGAACAAATAATATAAAGCATTATTATAAATGAAGTGGTAGCAATGTTCCCAGTGTATTTTTTAAAGAAGGGGGATCTCAGTTGATCTCTAACCTTCCATGAACCTCTGCTCTTGAATAATGGTAGGTTAGATATTTCAGACCAACCATTGAACTTTAGATAATTAAAAAATGTGTATAAAATATAAATCTTTTATTCTAAAAATCAATGTTCTAATGATACAATGAGCTTGTAATGGATTGAAGTCAAGAGAGGTAAGAAATTCAGAGAAAAGAGCAAAACTCTGGTACTTTTGTCTTGGTCTTAGTCCATTTTATGCTGCAGTAACAGATTACCAAAAACTAGACAATTTATAATGAACAGAAATTTATTGACTCATAGCTCTAGAGCCTGGGAATTCCAAGATCAAGGGGCTGGCATCTGACTAGGACCCTTATGCTGCATCATGACATGATAGAAGGCATCACATGATGGAAAGCCAAAGAGAGGGAGAGCGAGAGCAAGAGGGGGTCAAATTCCTCCTTTTCTAAGAAACCCACTCCCAAGATAATAAACCTATTCCCCCAATAATGGCATTAGTTCATTCATGAGAGAAGAAACCTCATTGCCTAATTATCTCCTAAAGGTTCTACCCCTTAATACAATTGCATTGGGGATTAAGTTTCTAACACATGGTTTTTGGGGGAACACATTCAAATAATAGCAGCTTTGGAAGCATTTACTGTTTTGGAAGGTGTGGCTGGAAAGGTTGAATTGTATATTCAGTGACTTTCCTCATCTAGGAGAACAAGAACAATATAGAGCTCTCCAGGAATGGAGACCCTAGTGATCCACTCCCTAGGACTGCTCTCTAGAAGTAAAAGTGAACCATGCACAAGCTAGTCTTCACATAGAGTCATTCTCCAACTCTTCTGGGTGACTCAGAAAATCTGAAGACTTGAAAAGGTGGTCTCATATGCCTAAAAGTCCTAAGTACCTGCTAGTCACAAATTAAAAACATCATTGGTGGAAGAAAATGTCATATGAGGCCCTATATTAATTCTATAAGTAATTTAAAAACCAGGCATCAGAGGGAGATAAGTTAATGTGGATAAACACCATAAGAAATAATAGATGATAGAATTAGATCCACCAGTACCCCAGAAACTGAAAATACTGCACATAGAATATAAGGGAACTTTGGTTGCTGTGGTAAAAGAGATAGAAGCCAAGTTTGAAATTTTTGACAGTGAACTATAATCTACAAGAAGTGATACAGTAGATTTGAAGAGGAACTATTAATCAGTAGAAGTTCTTGAACTAAAAAATATAAAAACCAAAATGAACAGCTCAATAGGTTTAACTGCAGATTAGACTTGGTCAAAGAAAGAGCTGAAAATCAGGTCATAAGAGACTATACAGAATGAAGCAGAGAAAGTCAAAATAATTGAACATGCTGAAGGGCAGGTAAGATACACAAAGTGAGAAGGTTGGACATACATTTAATTGGAGTTCTGGAAGGAGAGGAGAGAATGAGGCAGCAACAGTATTTAAAGAGACAATGAGAGAGTCTTAGCCCTTCAATATGCTGATAATATTCTAAGAGCAATAACATCTTACTGAAGTCTGTATTCCCTGAAATATAGCCTTTATTAAGTGTCTGTTGAATTCGTTAGGTGAGGAAACATTCCTATTATGTTCTAATCTAGTTTTATATCTTTGAAATTATATCAAAAGTTCTTTCAAAATAGCATACTCTTTAAAATAATATTAGGCAATGTGAACTACTGTCTGATGTGGATATGTGTTCAAATATTTGAATCTCTATATTTGCAGTTGTTACTTCAAAAATTAGATCTAAATCTATAATTGACACTATAAAGTTTAAGCTCTCATTTATAATCTTATGATTAATTTTTGACCAAAAATCTCCCTAAACTCATATGCGTTATCTATGATAATACTCTATTTGATTTCTTACAATGTAAGTTTTATAGTAGCCTTTGGCATTGAGTTAAATATTCTAATCTGGTCACAGGTAATGAAAACATTAATATTTACTTGCTTTTGCCTTGTCCTCTTTAATGACATGGTATTTTGATAACTTTATATTTTAATGGGAAATAGAGAAGAAAAATGATGTTTTATAGATTCCCTGGGAAGCAGATTCTGAGACAAAGATTTGCATGCAGGAAGTTTATTGGGGGAATGCCTGGATCCGCATGTGGGATCATGAAGGAAGTAGGATTGGGCAGAGGGGAGATTGAACTGCAATGTAGTCACAACAGAGGCTCCAGATGATTCCACACCGAACTCTGCAACTCAGATGGTCCTTTAGCAATTGTCTCATCCTACAGCAAAGGGGTTGAGGCTGTACACCTTCTCCCCTGCATCATTGACCAGTCATCGGATGAAGGCTGCTTCCAGATATGGGACATGGCTACTATGATCTGTTTGTATCAATACAGCACTTCTGATATCAAATGTGTGAGGTGGTTTCCACAATAACAACCAACTCTTCAACTTTCTGGATGCTCCTGAGTTCCTACCTTTAACTTCAATTCTGATACTAACTAACATCTCACAAGTTAAGGGCTTAATCCCATGAGACTGCTTCTACTTTGTATGCCAATCACCTGAAAATTCCTACCAATTGGCTTCATAGCCAGGGAGTTCCCACAGCTCCCTCTTCAGGTTTGATAATTTGCTAGAACAGCTCCCAGAACTCAGGAAAGCACTTTATTTACATTTACCAGTTTATGATAAAGGATAAAAATGAATAGCCAGATGGAGAGGTACATAGAGGAGGTCTGGAAAGGTCCTGAGAGCAGGAACATTAGTCCCAGGAAGTTAGGGTGCACCTGGAAGCACTCTGAACCCCATCATTTGAGGTTTTTATGTAGGCTCCATTACATAGGCCTGATTGATTGAATCATTGGCCTTTGGCCGTTACTTTGATCTCCAGCCCCTCTCCTTTCCCTGAAGGTTGTGAGGTGAGGCTGAAAGTTCCAACCCTCCAATTATGTGTTAGTCTTTCTGGCAACCAGAGTCCATCCTGAATCTGTCTAGGGTCCTCCAGTCACCAGCCATCTCATTAGCATACAAAAAGACACGCTTAGCACTCTGGAAATTCCAAGGGTCTTAGAAGCTCTTGTGTCAGGGACCAGGGACTAAGACCAAATATTATAACAAAAGATACTCCTATCATTCAGGAAATTAGAAGGATTTTTCTGTGCCAGGAGCTGGGGATGAAGACCAAATATATATATATTTTTTACCATATCATAATGTCACATGACCTTGGATCCTTTTTTTAACCTTACAGCAATTTCCAGAAGATACTGCTGAGAGCTGTTGGTCACTAATACTCTCTGTGGTTGGGAGGATAATTGCCTCAGTTCTGAAGGGGAGACCTTGGAGGAACATGCCCAGCATTCACTACATATGATTATTGATAAGACTGAACATCATAAGACATGGGTTCAAATCTTGGCTTTGCTATTAATTGGCTATGTGACCTTAGGCAAGCCATGTAACCTTTGAGGAAAAAATTTCCTCATCTGTAATATAAGTGGTAGTGATGAGATCAGTTTTTCCTAAACTTTAATCATTTGCATACTACTTTTATAATTTTTTTGTTTCTTTTTCTAGAACTGCACATCAAAAATGTAATCATTTTAACTTAACATTATTTAAGGTGAAACTTTTCACATAGCCATAGTATAGCAGTAGCACTTAGCACATACAGGAAGTAGCCACAAAAATAAATGTAATATAAACACATAATGTTATTTAAATCCAGCTAGATATTGTTGCCTGTGCAGTCTCTGAGCCTCAGGTCTGCTTTCTGTTTTCTAAAAAGATTAGCAAATATT
>NW_016820884.1:55867-109464 GCF_001698545.2 Rhinopithecus bieti | reverse complement strand
ATCCCCCCTCCCCATGATAGGCCCCAGTGCGTGATGTTCCCCTTCCCGAGTCCAAGTGATCTCATTGTTCAGTTCCCACCTATGAGTGAGAACATGCGGTGTTTGGTTTTCTGTTCTTGAAACATTTTTCTTTATGTGATACAGTGATATTTAATGCTGTGTCTCCTGTGGCATCTAAATCTAGATCATATACTCTCAGTAGGAGTTTTTCGACCTTTCAAAAAAATCCTGGATTAGGCAGTCTTTTGGGTAAAATTATATTGTTCCATGATTCGATACTTGTGTGAGAAGAGTATTGGGGAAAAGATATGAATTATAATTTTTTCACGTCATGCATCTATTAAATACTATCCAGAAGCTTGAGGAATTAAGTTTGTTGGCTGAGGTTCCTAATATTATGAGCATGCCATATTTGAAATTTGGCCATGATGAATAGTAAAGAGAATTCAATGCTTCAATTATTTCAATTATTTCAATATCCCTGGAAGAAAGAGCCTTTCATAAAAAATAGACCCTCCTTCCTTGAGAAACCTAATATAGTCCTACCCTATGACCCAGCTTTCCCTCCTCTGAAGTGGCTGATCTGAAGTCAAATGCTCTAGGATCCCCTCTTTGTGAAATCACTGGTTTCTTAATCAGATGTCTTTTTTCATGCTGACCAGGCATTAGCCCACTTATCTTGGAACATTTAGGCCTTAATAGGAGGGACCTAGAAAATTGTCCTTCTTGTGATCTTCCTGGAAGATATCAGACCCTGTACTGAGATGCTCAAACCTGCAGACTCACTTCTAGAATTCCATTACCTCTGCATATGTAGGTCACCACGAGGAGCAGAGCTTTGAGTCTTCTCTAGGACTTCAGCTGTATTCTAAATGTTACTGGAGTTGCTATTCCTGATTCTTTTTGATGTTTATTTTTAGAATTGATACATCATATTTTTACTTTTACATATTAATGGGATACATGTGATATTTTGTTACATATATAGAAAGTGTAATGATCAAGTCAGAGTATTTGGACTATCCATCACTTTGAGTATTGGTCATTTCTATGTGTTGGGAGCAGTTCAAGTTCTCTCTTCTAGCTCTATTTAAATATACAATACATTGTTGTTAACTATGGGCACACCACTCTCCTATTGAACACTAGAACTTATTTTTCTAATTGTATGTTTGTACACATTAATCAACTTCTCTTTACTCTTCCTCCACATTGACCACCACACACCCTTCCCAGCCTCTGATAACCAACAAGCTAATCTCTATTTCCATGAGATCCACTTTTTTTTTTTAGCTCCCACGTATGAGCGAGAACATGCAATATTTGTCTTTCTGTGGCTGGCTTGTTTCACATAACGTAATGATCTCTGGTTCAATCCATGTTGCTGCAAATAACATAATTTTATCCTTTTCATGGCTGAATAGTATGCCATTATGTATATATATCACATTTTCTTTATGCATTCATTCACTGATGGACATTCAAGTTGATTCCCTATCTTGGCACTTGTGAATATTGTTGCAGTAAACATGGGGGTGCAGGTATCTCTTTGATATACAGATTTTCTTTACTTTGGATAAATACTCAGTGGTAGAATTGCTGGATCACATGGTAGTTCTATTTTCAGTTTTTTTTAGAAATCTCCATACTGTTTTCCACAGTGGCTGTACTAATTTACACTCCAACCAAATGCATATGAGTTTATTTTTCTGTGCATCCTCACTAGCATCTGATAGTTTTTGTCTTTTTAATAATATCTATTCTTCCTGGGGTAAGATATTATCTCAGTGTGGTTTTGATTTGCATTTACCTGATGATTAGTGATGCTGGATATTTTTTCATATACCTGTTGACCATTTGTGTGTCTTATTTTGAGGAATGTCTATTCATACCCTTTGACCACTTTGTAATAAAATTATTTATTTATATATTTTTTGCCATTGAGTTCCTTGTGTATTCTGGATATTAGTCCCTTGTTGGATGAATAGTTTGCAAATATTTCTCCTGATCAACATGTTATCTCTTCATTCTATTGGTTGTTTCCTTTTCTGCACAGAAGCTTTTTAGTTTACCATAGTCCCATTTGTCTATTTTTGGTTTTGTTGCCTGTGCTTTTGAGGTCTTAGCCATAAAATCTTTGCCTTGGGCCAGTGTCCTAAAGTGTCTCCCCTAAGGTTTCTTCTAGTAGTCTTAAAGTTTTGGGTCTTATGTTTAAGTCTTTAATCCATCTTGAGTTGATTTTTAGACATGCTGAGAGATAGGGGTGCATTTTCATTCTTCTGCACATGAATTTTCCGCTTTCCCACCACCATTTGTTGAAGAGGATGTCCTTTCCCCAGTGTATGTTCTTGGTACCTTTGTCCAAAATTAGTTGGCTGCAAATATGTGGATTTATTTCTGGGTTCTCTATTATGTTTCATTGGTCTATGTATCTGTTTTTGTACCAATACCATGCTGTTTTGGTTGCTGTAACCTTGTAATACATGTAGAAGTCAGGTAGTGTAATGCTTCAGCTTTGTTCTTTGTGCTTAGGATTGCTTTGGCTCTTCAAGCTCTTTTTTTGGTTCTATACTAATTTTAGATTTTTTTTTTAATTCCGTGAAAAATAACATTGGTATTTTGATAAGGATTGGATTGAATCTGTAGATTGCTTTGGGTAGTATGGTTGTTTTAACAATATTAAATTTTCTGATCCATAAGCATGGGATGTCTTTCCATTTTTTAGTGTCCTCCTCAATTTTCTTCATCAATGTTTTGCAGTTTTCCTTGTGGAGATCCTTCACCACCTTAAAGCCTTGAAACACAACTTACAAATCTATGACACACAGCAAAAGTTGTGCTAGGAGAAAAGTTTATAGCAATAAATGCCTACTTCAAAAAAGTAGAAAATACTTCAAATAAACATTTTGATAATGCACCTGAAAGAATTGGAAAAGCAAGAGCAAAACAAACCCAGAATGAGTAGAAGGAAATAACTAATAAAAATCAGAACAGAGATAAATGAAATACTGACTAAAAAATAATGCTAAGAATCACAACCTTACATTTATTCCCAGGTATTTTATGTTTGGTAGCTATTGTGAAATTGCTTTCTTGATGTAGCTTTTTTTATTGGTTATTTTATTATTGGTATATAAAATGCTACTGATTTTGTGTTTTGGTTTTGTATCCTGTCACTTTACTGAAATTGTTTATCAGCTCTAAAAGTTTTGGTGGAGTTTTTGACTTTTGTCACAGTAAGATTACGGTATTTTCAAAAGGACAATTTGATTTCCTCTTTTCCAATGTGGATGCCTTTTTTTTTTTTTTTTTTTTTTTAAACAGAGTCTCACTCTGTTGCCCAGGCTGGAGTGCAGTGGTGTGATCTTGGCTCACTGCAACCTCTGCCTCCCAGGTTCAAGTGATTATCCTGCTTCGGCATCCTACACCCAGCTAATTTTTGTATTTTTAGTAGAGATGAGGTTTCACCATGTTGGTCAGGCTGGTCTTGAACTCCTGACCTCAGGAGATCTGCCCGCCTTGGCCTCCCAATGTGCTGGGATGACAGGTGTGAGCCATTGTGCCTGGTTCCAATGTAGATGTCTTTTATTATTTTTCTCATGCCAGATTGCCAAGTACTTTCAGTACTATGTTGAATAAGAGTGGCAAAAATGGGCATCATTGTCTTATTTCAATTCTTAGAAGAAGGGATTTCAGTTTTTCCTTTTCTGATATGATGTTAACTGTGGATTTGTGATATATGGCTTTTATTAAGTTGAAGTGTTTCTTCTATGTTTAATTTTTTGAGAGTTTTTTTTTTTTTTTTTTTATTGTGAAAGGATGTTGAATTTTATCAGATGCTTTTTCAGCAGGTATTGGGATTGCCAGATGGCTTTTATCCTTCTTTGTAAATATGCGATATATGACAGTTATTGAATTGTGTATGTTGAACCATTCTTGTATCCCTGGTATAAATGCCACTTGATCGTGGCTTATTCTAGTTTTGATGCGTATTAGATTAAGTAAGCTAGTGTTTTGTTTTTGTGTCTATGTTCATGTGAAATATTGGCAGGCAGTGTTCTTTTTCTGTTGAGCCTTTGTCAGGTTTTAGTATCAGGGTAATGCTGACCTTGTAGAATGAATTAGGGAGAATTCTCACCTCTTCAGTTTTTTGGAATAGTTGGAGAAAAACTCGTGTTCTTTGTTAGTTTAGTAGAATTCAGCAGTGAAGCCATCTGGTCCTGGGTTTTTCTTTGACGGGAGAAAGAAAAACCCAGTCTCCCATCTCAGACTTTTTTTATTATTATTATTATTTCACTGATTCAATCTCATTACTGATTATTGGTCTATTCACGTATTCTATTTCTTCCTAGTTCAATCTTGGTAGGTTGTATGTGTTCAGGAATTTATCCTTTTCCTCTAGCTTCTCCAGTTTCTTACTGTATAGTTCTTCATAATAGTTTCTGATAATCTTTGCATATCCGTGGTCTCAGTTGTAATAGCTTTTTTGTTGTTGTTGTTTCTGATTTTGTTCATCTGGGTCTTTTGGTTAGTCTATCTAGCAGTTTGTCGATTGTACTTATCTTTCAAAAAATGAAGTTTTCATTTTGTTGATCCTTAGATTATTTTTTAGTCAGTATTTCATTTATCTCTGTTCTGATCTTTATTAGTCATTTCCTTCTACTCATTCTGGGTTTGTTCTGCTCTTGTTTTTCTAGTTCTTTCACATGCATTATTAGAATATTTATTTGAAGTTTTTCTACTTTTTTGACGTAGGCATTTATTGCTGTAAACTTTTAGCACAACTTTTGCTGTGTGCAATAGATTTTGGTATGTTGGGTTTCAATTTTCCTCTGTTTCAAGAAAGTTTTTGATTTCCTCCTTAATTTCTTCCTTGAGTAAATAGTCAATCAGGATCATGTTTAACTTCCATATATTTGTACAGTTTCCAAAGTTCCTTTGTTACTGATTTTTAGTTTTATTTTATTGTAGTCTAAGAAGATACTTGATATAATTTTTATTTTTGTGATTGTTGAGTCTTGTTGTTGTCCTAACATTTGGTCTATCCTGCAGAATGGTTCATGTGCTGATGAGAAGAAAGTATATCTGTAACTTGTGAATGAAATGATCTGTAAATGTCTGTTAGTTCTAAGTTGGTCTAATATATAGCTTAAATCCAATGGTTTTTTGTTGTTGTTAATTTTCTGTCTTGATGATCTGCCTAATGCTGAGAGTTGGGTGTTAAAGTCCCCAACTATTATTATATTAGAGTCTACCTGTTCTTTTATATCTGATACTATTTGCTTTATAAATCTTTGTGCTCTGGTGTTGAGTGCACATATGTTTAGAATTGTTATGTCCTCTTGTTCAACTAATCTCTTTATCAGTGTGTAATGACATTTGTCTTTTTTTTTTTTTTTTTTTTTTTAACAGTTTTTGACTTATAGTCTGTTTTATCTGCTACAAGTATAGCTACGGCTGTTTGCTTTTGATTCTGTTCATGTGGAATATATTTTTCTATTCCCTGACTTTAACCTATATGTTTCTTTACAGGTGAGATGAGTTTCTAGTAGGCAGCATATAGTTCAGTGTTTTTTAAAAATTCATTATTTCAGTCAATATCTTTTAAATGAAAATTTAATGCCTTTGTATTCAAGATTATTATTGATAAGTGAGGGCTTATTCCTGTCATTTTATGAATTTTTTTCTGGTTGTTTTGCATATATGAAGAAACCTTTGTTCCTTTCTTTTTCTCACATTGTTAATCATTGTGGTTTGGTGGTTTTCTGTAGCAGTAACATTTGAATCCTTTCTCTCTCTCTCTCCTTTTTTTTTTTTTTTTTTCAGTTGAGATGGAGTGTTGCTCTCTTGCCCAGGCTGGAGTGCAGTGGTGTGATCTCAGCTCACTGCAATGTCTGCCTCCCAGGTTCAAGCAATCCTTTCACCTCAGCCTCCTGAGGAGCTGGGACTACAGGCACATGCCACCATGCCCAACTTATTTTTGTATTTTAGTTGCCATGGGTTTTGCCACTTTGGCCAGGCTGATCTCAAACTCCTGACCTCAAGTGACCCGCTTACCTCAGCCTCCCGAATTGCTAGGATTACAGGCATGAGTCACCATACCAGGTCTCCTTTCTCTTCTTTATTTGTGTGTTTACTCTACCAGTGAGTTTTATACTTTCACATGTTTTCATGATGGTAGATATTGTTCTTTCATTTCCAGTTGTAGGACTCCCTTAAGCATTTCTTGCAGATACAGTCTAGTGGTGATATCTTTTCTCAGCTTTTGCTTGTCTTGAAAATACTTTATTTCTCCTTCATTTATGAGGATAACTTTGCTGTGTATAGTATTCTTGCATAATATTCCCACCCCACCAGCACTTTTAATATATCATCTAATTTTCTCCTGGCCTATAAGGTTTCTATTGAGAAATTCCCTGTTAGTCTAATAGAGGTTCCCTCATAAGTGACTAGACACTTTTCTCTTGGTGTTTTTAGAATTCTCTTTTTGCTTTTGACTTTTGACAGTTTGACTATAATGTGCTGTGGAGATGTTTTTGAATTGTGTCTATTTGGGGATCTGTAAGCTTTCTCTATCTGGATGTCTACAACTCTTACTAGAGTTAGGGATTTTTCAGCCACTATTTTGTTAAATAGGTTTTCTATTTTTCTTTTTTTTGAGACGGAGTCTCGCTCTGTCACCCAAGCTGGAGTGTACTGGCCAGATCTCAGCTCACTGCAAGCTCTGCCTCCTGGGTTCACGCCATTCTCCTGCCTCAGCCTCCCGAGTAGCTGGGACTACAGGCGCCCGCCACCTCGCCCGGCTAGTTTTTTGTATTTTTTTTTAGTAGAGATGGGGTTTCACCATGTTAGCCAGGATGGTCTCGATCTCCTGACCTCGTGATCCGCCCGCCTCGGCCTCCCAAAGTGCTGGGATTACAGGCTTGAGCCACCGTGCCCGGCCGGTTTTCTATTTTTCTATTGCCTTCTATTATTCTATTGTCTTACTGTTGTCTTCTGGGACACTGAATATTTAAATAATTGGCCACCTTAAGGTGACTCATATGTCATGTAGGGTTTGTTCATTCTTTTTTCTTCATTTTTATCTTACTGGTTTTTTTCCCAAAGACCTGTTTTCAAGCTCTGAAATTGTTTCTTCTGTTCTAGCTGTCTATTGTTGAAGTATTTTTTATTTCATTTAATAAATTATTCATTTCCAGGATTTCTGTTTGGTTCTCTTTACCTATATCTATCTGTTTGGTAAATTTGTCATTCATATTCTGAATTGTTTTTGTGATATATTTATATTGTTCATCTGTGTTCTTTAGCATAACAGGGTGATTATAGTAAAATTAATTTAATTGTACATTTGAAAATCACTGAGCTTCTTTAATATCAATATGTTGAATTCTTTTCCCGGGATTTTGTAAATTTCCTTTTTACTATAATCTGTTGCTAGAGAATTATTACTTTTTTTGGAGGTGTCGTGTTTCCTTGCTTTTTCATGTTTCTTTTGTCCTTATGTTGATATCTGCGCATCTGATAAAACAGTCACTTCTCCCATTTTTTTTGGATTTGCTTTTGTAGGCGAGAGCTTTTTCCTGAAGATGTATCAGTGGTGTTAGTTAGCTAGGACACGTTGGTTTTACTTCTGGGTGTGTGCAGTAGTAGTCTCCATGTAATTTCTTCACCTGTAAATGGTGTTAGTGGTGTCTGTGATTTTCTCAGTGACTTTGGTTGCAGTTGTTAGTGGAGGCTGTGGTGAAGTTTTGCTGGGAACAAAAACACCAGACAGTCCAATCCTCAGGCCCAAGTGAAGGCAGTTGCAGGCTGAGCATGCATTTCCTTGGTCCTCAGGGTGGCATATGATTGCATTGGTGTTAGCTGTTCTAGGCAATTTGGTTCTTGGGTCGCCAGGTGGCTTGCTGACTTGCTCGAGTGCCAGCAACAGTGGCAGTGGGCCAGGTGGGTGGGTGGGTCCTTAGGACCCTGGGCAGTGGGCAGGGCACGAGTAATAGCAGTAGCCATAGCAGGACAACCCTCTAGCTCCCAAGTGGCCTGTGCTGGTATTGGTAGCAGCTGTGATGGGTGAGGAGGGCCAGTCTTGAGGCACACAGGTGGTGCACGCAGGTGGGTGCCTGCTATGCTGGTAGCTGCAGATTGAGTGGGCCTGTCCTCAATCCCGTGAGAGGAGTGCTCAGATGCCAATGGTGGTAAATGGGACAGGGTGAACTCAAGGCTCTCAGATAATACATTTTGGTATTGGGAAGGATAAAGATGGGTCAGGTAGGTGTGTCCTCTGGCCCTCTGGTAGTGCATACAGGTGCTGGCTATGGTAGGCAGGGGTGGGGTGATCTCTAGGGCCCAAGTGGAATGTTTGCATGAGGACAGCAGTGGCTGTCATGGCCCTGCTCTTGGGTGGGTTGCTTTTAGTGGCAGCAGTCATAGACAGGCAGCTGGGGAGTATATGCTTTCACCCCAGTTGATGGCTGCAGGTAAGGTAGCCTGTCCTCAGGTCACTTGTAAGTGCACAGTGGCTCTGCTGCTGAGGTGGCAGGGTTGCTGCCAGTGGCTTGTGCTTTGGCCCTGGGTGCAGCAGCCAATAGTGGCAGTGGCTGTGCGTGTGGGAGTCTTCTCTCAGGGGACATGAAAACGCACAGAGGTTCCACTGGGAGTGGCAGGCTTGTTGCCAAGGCTCGCGCTTTTGGCCTGGAGGCAGCAGCCAGCAGTGGTGATGGCTAAAGTTTAGGGATGCCAGTGGGGCTCCAGGAATGTGGAGATACAGGGGCTGTTGGACCTTATAGCACAATGCAGTCTGGTGAGGGCTGGGCTCTCAAAATAGCACCTTCCTGTAGCTTCTTAGGACTTGTGGGGGTGGTTGTGGGACCCAGTGTGAGCTCCCTCTCTGGAGTAATACCATTGTACCGTCTCCAGGTAGCTACCTACGTTAGTTTCAGGGCCCACAATGGTCAAAGGGCTTTCCTATGGGTAGGGTTGCATGAGTCCATGGTGAGAATGTGGACCACAGGGAGCCCCTTACCTATCCTTCCCTGCATTGGGGAGCCTCTCCAGGATCCCAGCTGATCCTGGCCGAGAAAGCTGACTGACTTCCCTCTCCTTCCTTGCCTTAGGTATTTGTTGCCACTTCTTGGTTGAATTCCAGTGTTCTTTCTTAGATGATCTATTCAAAGTGTAATAATATACTTGCTATTTTGGTTCTTCTTTGTGGAGGAGGCAAGTACCAGATGCCTCTAGTCAGCCATCTTGAAGACTCTCTGTTCCTGATTCCTTGTTGAGCTATGTCGACAGATATTTCATCCCAGTTTTTCTGTTCTTCAGTCGCCCAATGTTGAGACTTTGGACATCTCTTGCTGAAGTCACCTAAGCTAGGTAACCAGAGGATGACTGAATTCTATGTAAGTATTAATTTATATCAGTACTAATAAATAAATTAGAAAGACATATACAAATTACCTAACCTGGGACTAGTAAAGACACAAACTCATGTTAGCAGGGCCACCATCACTAATTTAGTTAGATCTGCGTTCTGAATATTCCCAAGGAATTCGGACCATGAGGCCTCTTGGCCTCTAGCATAAAACCAGTTGATATCAATAAATAGATAGTGATAAGATGACAACCATCAGCTTAATAACAGAGAAGGAAGAAGGTGAGGGGAAAGAAGAGGAGAGCAGCAGGAAAGAGAGGCCTTTACTCAGCCCTTTTTCTATTTTCCAGGTCATAGGGCAGGGACAAACATCTTTGAATACAACCTCTATGTGGTTAATCGATCCCTCATTTACAAAGTCCAGGTTTGATTACACAAATAATTGTCTTCTATTCTATTCTAGCCCAACCCAATCACAGTTCTTTTTGTAACTCTTTGAATCTTTTCTTGGTGTACAGACTTTGTGGCCAATTTAACAAGGTCTGTGAAAGTGAGTTAGTTTTACACGTGCTGTTTAATTTGGTGTGCCTTACAAGTTACATGGAATATCTGGAATTACACTAGTATTGCTAGAAAGACCTGATAACTCAGCCATTCGTTTCTTCCAATCACATCTGAAAAATCACTTTTCTCTTTGCTTCTAAATGTTTTGCTCCCATGTGGTTATTTAATTCTGCAAATGGCACAGGGACAAAATTTTTATGACTAATAATGTGCAAGCAAATGTGTGTTCCATCTGATGTGTGGGCGACCTCTCTGGTATGATATAACTTAGTATGCTGTTGTATTTGTCAAGTGCTTGGATATACAGGTAACAGGGTAGTAAATGTGCTTACATTACATGTGCTTGGTCTTTGTTAGATGTGATCCATAGAATTGCTTTGAGGAAAGCTAAATTCCCCATTACCTAGAACAAAATGCATTTGGATGTACCCACTGTACCTATGATCAAAGCAATATTCATGCATGATATTCTGGGGGTGCATGAAGAAGCAGGGTTGACATAATGCAGAAGATCTTTAGACCTACCTTGAGTCCTAATGGGAGGAAACCTCCATCTGATTTTCAGATAATACATGTTCTTTTCACTCAATTCCAGTGGCTGCCCTAGGGCATTTTTTCCCCTAGGGGATGTTTGGCAAAGTCTAGAGACAATTTTGGTTGTCATAATGGCAAGGGATGCTACTGGCTAAACATCTTGCAACACTTAGCGTCCTACTCTGCTAAATGTCTTACAATGGACAGAACATGTCCTTCATCTCCAACCCAAAATTATACAGTCCAAAATGTCAACAGTGCCAAAGTTGAGAACCCCATTCCATTCAATCAGTCGTTTATCCATTTTACTGATCTAGGCTGAAATTTATTTATTTATTTATTTTATTTATTTATTTATTTATTTATTTTTTGAGACGGAGTCTCGCTCTGTCGCCCAGGCTGGAGTGCAGTGGCCGGATCTCAGCTCACTGCAAGCTCCGCCTCCCGGGTTTACGCCATTCTCCTGCCTCAGCCTCCCAAGTAGCTGGGACTACAGGCGCCCGCCGCCTCGCCCAGCTAGTTTTTTTTTTGTATTTTTTAGTAGAGACGGGGTTTCACCATGTTAGCCAGGATGGTCTCGATTTCCTGACCTCGTGATCCGCCCATCTCGGCCTCCCAAAGTGCTGGGATTACAGGCTTGAGCCACCGCGCCCGGCCTAGGCTGAAATTTAAAATGGCACAATACCAGATAGCACAGTGTAATTTTGTCTAGATAATAATTTCTCTAAGAGGGATAGAGACAGAGATGCTGTACTTGCTAGTTCTTGGAGTTGCTCATAGAAGGATCAGGCTAGTGGATCTCAGGACAAACATTTTCTCTCCAGAGCCATCTCCTAACTTCCTGCTGGCAGTGTGCTGTGGAGCCCTGAGAACCAACTGGCAGTGATCAGTGTTATTTGCTTTGATGTATTCCTGAGGCTGGAGGGATTGTTGAACTATATGAGTGACACATGCCTGGAGGAGAAGAGTATTATAATTCACAAAAGGGAGAAGGAGACTAATTAGAGTAAATCAAAAACAGAATATACCGTGGGAAACATTCAGGGCACAAAATCATCCAGCAAGCTGATGTATGCACACCAAGATCCATGAAAGACGAATAGGGAATCCTGCGGTTTACAAGTTCGTGGGCGACCGCAGGACAATGTGAAACAGGAGAATTTCACAAACAACTGTGATCCTCCATGGTTTCTGTTCTGTTCTTATTTCTTCTGCAGCATGGCTAAAGATTTTAGAACTTAATTTTCATATGTAGTTGCCAGAAAGTGACTTTAGCTTTGGAGAGAACTGAGTTGCAATCCTAGTTCTACTGCATATAAACTATGTGCTCTTAGGCAAGTTATCTAGCTTCTTTAAACCTTAGTGTCCTCATCTATAAAATGAGGAAAATGATACCTGCCTGTTGTGAAGATGAAAGGAGATAGAGTTTGTGAATGTGCTCGCACCGTCTTGGCATGTCCCAGGTGCTTGAAGAATACTCACCCAACTCTTTTGCTCTTGGAGCAGAAGCAACGTCAAATCTCTCCGTTCTACCAAAATGTTGAGCTTTTCAGAATCACTTTCTTATAAGTTTAGGAAGCTCTTTAGAGTGCAATTCACCATCTAGAATCCCTCAGTGGGGGTGGGAGGATAAACAATTGTACTGACATTTAACAGTGTTCTGGGTTTTTCTGTTGTTGGGTAGGGCTCAGTGAGGAGAGAAATGGGAGGAGGAAGAATGCCAAACATGATTCAAGAGGTTCATGGATTGGAAAACAGGGATCTCTAGGAACAGACTGGCTGCTATTTTACCCTCTCAGAGAGTTTCTCAAAGCCTGGTGCATCCATATGGGTTCTAATTTGTATCTTGCATAGTAGTACCTCATTTTTTATAGGAAGATCAGCTCTCTTAAAATAGAGTAAGAACCAAGACAACAACCAATTCATGCATAGGGAGAGTCCAGATGGATATCATGCTATAAAATCTGTACACCATTTGAGGAGAGCCTCATGCTACCATAATCAGGGCTGCCTTACAACCCTATTTTACATACAATTAAACCTTTTGATCTAAGTTACAAGCCAATTATCTCGCTGCAACCAGCAAATTAAAATAAGGGGAAGATACTAAAGATGCTTCTTTGACAAAAGCAAGGAATGGCAGTTCTCTTGAGCAGAGATTTAAGTTTACATACTTCACACAGATCAGGTTGAACATAATAGTAATTTTTATAGCAATAAACATTCATTCTCACTGAGAAAGGTGAGATGATTTTGAGTGTCTTCTGTTTAAGGGCATGGGAAATTTCTCTTCAAAATATTTATATAAATAGATACATAGGTAGATATAGCTTTACAGCTTAAAGACATAAAGATATAGGCTAGACTAATCATTGAGGAATAATTCAGTATGCCAGAATATAGGCAATTAGAGTGCACCCTACAAATACTTCCTGTAGTCCCAGGACATTGGTGCATTCTTAACCTAGGAAGTCAGGGGCTCAGAAGCTAACTATTACTTTCAAGTGGATACATTTAGGTGCTTCAGTTTCTCTTCTTGTAAAATGCAAATAAATTGAGGTCAAGAGAGATGATTGGAGAATGCTCCGAGATCTATAGCTAAGAAGGAGGGGGGAGCATGGCCAGGTGCAGTGGTTCATGCTTACAATCCCAGCACTTTGGGAGGCCGAGATGGGCAGATCATGAGGTCAAGAGATTGAAGCCATCCTGGCCAACATAGTGAAAGCCTGTCTCTACTAAAAATACAAAAATTAGCCAGGCATGGCAGCGCACACCTGTAGTCCCAGCTACTCGGGAGACTGTGGCAGGAGAATCTCTTGAACATGGGAGGTGGAGGTTGCAGTGAGCCGAGATTGCACCACTGCACTCCAGCCTGGCAACAGAGCGAGACTCCATCTCAAACAAACAAACAAACACACGAACAAAATCAAGGAAGGGGAGCATGTTGAAGTGAGAGTATCTATCATATTTAAGGTCCTTCTCTTTTTTGATTAAACATCTCTGGTTGTAGAATGGATATTGGTTGCCTGAAAGTATTAAAATGAAAGGAGTTCATTTCATACTTTCAGGCAATCTACTACAACTCCTTGGTATACCTAGCAGGTACTCATTAAATATTACTATTAATGTAAAATACAGTACTGTAATAATAATAATCAGGGGTAGACCTAGGTTCTGGGGGGCCTGAAGCTTATACAACTTTGGATCTCTCCTTAAGGAGAATAATAGAAAACTACAAATACAAAATTAAGTATGAATAAGGACATTTATCTAGAATAAGAAACTTTTACAAAGCAATGATTTTAAAAGCTGACAAATACCAAAGCTTCACAAAATCAGAAAATAATGTATTTTAAATTGACTTCCTGGCATTGCTTTATAATCCTTTTTTCTCATATCTTTTTTGGCTGAATTTTCTTTGATTGCTCTATTCATATGACATTTTATATAATACCATTTTCTGTAGAGAAAATAAGGATAATTCAACCTCTTCTGTAGCATGGTTGATCAAAATTTGTTTTTTGCTACTGACAAAGAAAAATTTCTTTCAGCTCCACAATTTGTTTTTTTTTGGGGTAATATCAAGTAAACATTTGGGATTATTGTCAAATTTGAGAAAACTTCTATCAAGCTTCTTTTAAGAGCTGTGAGTTTTGAAAGAGCATTTTATAAAGCAGATTCCAGCTCTGTCCATTGCATGCTGCATTTCTCCTCTATGGCTCACATCCAGTGCTAGACGCTGAAGGCAATGTGCTCATGACCACGGGACCTTCGTGTTATGATGCTGGTGAGTCTGCACAGGTCATGATGCTCCTAGAAGCCATTGCTGCAATCAGATGGCCAGCAGTAACTTAGTTATCCACAAAAGTTCCTGCAAATCATACAAATAAATTTCATTAAACCCAAGCTAAATAGATCCTCAACTCAACTCCAATACCACCCACACAGGAATCTTAATTGTGGCTAAAACACCTTCCTCCTGCTAGTGGTACAAAATCATATGCCTATGTAAACACATGACTGGGACTCCATCAGGTATTGAAAGAATCCCATGCAAGTGAGGGACTCCAAAGCTTTAGCTGCATAAGATTTATGGTAACTCTACTTCTGATAGTGACAAATAGCACTGAGGAGAAAATTACAGTTGACCCTTAAACAACATTGGAGGTTAGGGGTACTGACCCCCATGCAGTAGAAAGTCCATGTATAAGTTTTGACTCCCCCAAACTTAAATTCTAATAGCCTATTGTTGACTGGAAGCCTTACTGATAATGTAAACAGTGGAGTAACACATATTTTGTATGTTATATGTATTGTATAGTGTATTCTTACAACCAAGTAAGCTAGAGAAAACAAAGTGTTATTAAAAATTATAAGAAAGAAAAATATATTTATTAAGTGGGAGTGGATCATCTTAAAGGTCTTCATCCTCATCTTTACTTTAAGTAGGTTGATAAGGAGAAGGAAGAGGAGGGGTTAGTCTTGCTGTCTCAGTGGTGGCAGAGGGGGAAGAAAATCCATGTATAAGTGGACCTGCACAGTTCAAACCCATGCTATCCAAGGGCCAACTCTAGTAGAACTGGGCCACCAGTTTGCTCAAGAACTAGCTGTGTGACCTAAGGTTAATCATTTTATTTTTTATGGACCTGGATTTCCCATCTTTAAAGTGAGAAGTTCAAATTAGGGGATGTGTAATGTTCCTGATACCCACAACGATGTGTGATTCTGTGAACACTTTCTGAACAAGCCTAGCAGCGTCAAGGCAGATGGGGAAGAGCAAGAGGAAATAGTTATTCCTGCATTAAGGACCATCCCTTCTCCCACTTTCTCCTCCCACTTTCTCCTCCGACAGAGGTTTGTTTAGCAAACAAATCCCGAGTTTTCCCAATACAGCCAAGCTATGAAAGCTCTGTACCACCCAGTATTGCTACAATGACCAATGTGACAGGTCTATCTTTTATTCTCCCAGGGGTGAGGCATGAGTAGAGAACTGAGCTGTCTGAATGACTTACCCAGGCATTTCTCTTTTGAAAGCCATCTAGGGCGGGAGGAGAATTGCCTGGAGGCAGCTGGGCTCAGGCCAATTCCCTGGTTGGTCCTGAGCATCTCCTGTTTTTGAGGTCCCTAGAAGTCAGACTGTAAGTTTGGGAGGATTCCATGACCTTCTCTCTTTACCTCTTGGCCTTTGATTCCTCTCCTTTGATGGATGGACTGGAAATGGGAGAAAGGTGGGTAGTGACTAGTCCTGCTTGGGCAGTATGTACTTTGAATGCTGCTTCAAGGAAGTCCTGGGAATAGCCAAGATTCTAGTGTGTGTGTGTGTGTTATGTAGAATAAATTCAGCTGCTAGAAGAGTGACCAGAGAGGAAATTCCTTTTTCTGAATATTTGTATCTATTTTGGAATTTGGGTGTCAAGGTAGAGATGGGGAAAGCTTTTGCCTTTCCAAGCACAGAGGCTGACACACAGGCAAGGAACAACTGTTGTTGAAGTTGAAACCTCGTGGCTATTTCCCTTGGCCTGCTACCTTTGGTATGAGTGGGATAGAGGTACTCAGAAAAGAAATGACATTTGAATTACATTTTGAAGACCCAGTAGAAGTTCCTGGGAGATCAAGTTGGGAAAACATTTGTGTAATATCAAAAGGCACCCACTTACTTGTTAATATGGAACTGCTGGCAAATAGAGACTGTCCACTGATACAGGGGTCTCCAACCCTGTATGAGCAGTAGGCAAGTAAGCAGAGCTTCATCTGTATTTACAGCCACTCCCCATCTCTCACATTACCACCTGAGCTCTGCCTCCTGTCAGATTAGCAGTGGCATTAGATTCTCATAGGAGCACGAGCCCTGTCGTGAACTGCGCCTGTGAGGGATTTAGGTTGCTCTCTCCTTATGAGAATCTAATGCCTGATGATCTGTCATTGTTCCCCAACACCCCCAGATGGAACTGTCTAGTTGCAGGAAAACAAGCTCAGGGTTCCCACTGATTCTACATTATGGTGAGTTGTATAATTATTTCATTATATATTATAATGTAATAATAATAGAAAATAAAGTACACAATAAATGTAATGTGCTTGAATCTACTCAAAACTACCACTCCACACCCACCCTGTCAGTGAAAAAATTGTCTTCCACAAAACTAGTCCCTGGTGTCAAAAAGGCTGGGGAGTTCTGTACTGATAGAAAGGCTGATAACGACGTATGGGCATTTGTCATTCCACATCTTGTTCTTTGCATTTATCCATATATATGCATGTTTAAACAAAAAAGGACATGCTACACATACATTTTTGTATATTTAACACTATAACATGAATATCTTCTCACATTAATAAAAATGTCCTACAACAACATTATTATCAATGATTGAACATTATTCCATTGTATTGTGGCAATTTGTTTAATGTTAGGCATTTACAGTGTTTTCAATTTTTCACGATTAGCAACAGTGATGAAGTGATGAGGATCTTCGCAAATAGATGTTTGTCTCTATCCCTTGGGAATAATTGCAGTAAAATTGTTGGGTCAAAGGGTCTGTACATTTTAAAGGCTTTTGATTAAGTATTTCTAAATTACCCATCCAGGAAAGTTGTAGCAATTTACACTCTCTTCAGCAGTGTACGAGAATGCCTATTTCTTCTCACCCTCACCAGGGCTGGACTTTATCAGGCTTTTAAATCTCTCCCCATTTGAGAGGAGAAAGATGGTAATTCATTTTAATTTGCATTTCTTTGATTACTAATGTAATTGAGTTTTTTAAAAAATAAGCCCATTATCTATTTGAATTTCTACTTTTGTAAATTGCCTGTTATTTCTTTTAGGTAAGGGAAAGTTTTACTTTAGGAAAATTCCCCTTAAAACACTAGGGTCAGATTTTTACAAACATTATCTTTTGTTCTCACTCTTCAAAAACATGCCTCCCACTGGAAAAATGAAGAAACGATCTAAAAGGAGGAATGGTGTCTCTGTTAGTAAATGGTGAGTCTATCAGCAAAGGGACTGGGGTGGATTTTAGCTTTTCTGCTTCAGTTCCCAGCTGTTACCTCAGAGTTGGCTCTCAGCCTTCTTAGTTTCTGTTCAGTACCTTTCACCTCTTTATTTTTTCTTTTCTTTTTCTTTTCTTTTCTTTCTGTTTTATTTTTTTATTTTTTTATTTTTTAAATTTTTAAATTTTCATTTTTTGAGACTGAGTCTTACTCTGTTGCCCAGGCTGGAGTCCAGTGGCATGATCTTGGCTCGCTGCAACCTCTGCCTCCTGGGTTCAAGCAATTCTCCTGCCTCAGCTTCCCAAGTAGCTAGGATTACAGGTGCCCACCACCACGCCTGGCTCTTTTGTATTTTTAGTAGAGATGGAGTTTCACCATGTTGGCCAGGCTGGTCTCGAACTCCTGACTTCAGGTAGTCCATGTGCCTTGGCCTCCCAAAGTGCTGGGATTACAGGTGTGAGCCACTGCACCTGGCCTACCTTTCACCTCTTTCACTTGCCTTTCATTTGAGCTATTTGAGTACCTGCATTATCATGCCCCATCCTAGGTTTTAAGCTCCTAAAAGGCAAGGAAAGTTTCTTCTTTACTCTATAATGCCGTGCCACACCTAACACAGTCGCTTGTTCATCACAGGTGCTCACTATGTGAAGTGAACAAATAGGGAATGCCACTTCCCAATAGTACCATTTTACTACTAGGCAAGTTTGAGCTTTCTAGCCCTTCCTCAAACTTGCTAGGTAGTCTAAGAAAAACGACCCAACTTTACAGTGCTTATTCTCTATGCCCCAAAGGAAAGATTGGTAATATTTGTTTATAAGATGCTATGTGTTTTATTGGTTCTTTGAAAATACTGGGAATTACTGTGGAGCTAAAAAACAATTAAGAGCATTCTACACATAAGTCATTAACTACACTTGAAATAAAATATGTGAGTTACCAGTGACATTTCAAGGACTATATTTGTTAATAACTGAGGCTTAACAAATAGAAATTATTTATCAACCTGTCTGAAATGGGAATCCAATAGCTGTTTCTAGGCTTATTGAACAATCCAATTAAGGGACTCTTTATATATAACATGTTTGCCATTTTCCCATTTGAAATATTAAGATGATGTTATATTTAAAACCTGCAACTGGCTATTTGATAGTGGCTCTGTGTCTTCAGCCTTGGACCCTTGGGGGAGGTGAGTCTGCACTCTGCCTTGGCAAGGGGTCCAGAAGGAAGAACTCAGAGGTTTCACTTCCAGCTGAACTTATGGGAGGTGGCCTGTGTCATCTACTCTGGTCTGCTTGTGTGTGCCTGTCTGCAGAAGACACTCTCTGTTGTAGATCTAGTGGGACTCCTAGAGCCCTGCATTTGTGAAAAACAATAGGAACTTAGCTCCTTATGTCCCAAATGCTGACTCAACATCAATATGATGTAGATATCGTACTTCCATGATGGGAGTCCCTTTCCAAGATTTTAACCTCTAAAACAAAAAGTTTGGGAGATTCCAGGAAGGGTGTTTTTTCACTGATGTCACAATTCCATGCATATGAATCCCGTTGAAGTTGTAGACCTTGCTGGCTTAAGGGTTCCACATAGTAGAATGTGGCCAATAACACAACTGTATGCTAGCTGAGGTTGGTGCAAATGACAATGCACACCACGCTTACCCACTTCAGAACTTTTATATGCATGCCAATTCGTATTCCCTCATGAGATGCTGAGGTCCAACCCTACAAGTCTGTTTCTCAGTGAATTCACTTGGAGCCTCGTTCTGATGAGATTCATTGTCAGAGTAGCCCGAGCTGTCAGTGAATTTGACTCTTTTGTCAGAATGTCTTTATTGAACTTCGTGATATGCTCTCATGTGAAAAGGGTTGAAAAAATTGTGGCTGCTAGTGGCGCTAACTGTTCACCATTGGGTTATGGATAAACACTGCGTGGTACCTCAAGTGAGGAAGACCTGAGGTAATATCTTGACAGCTAAAAAATAGATACTGGGATCTCAAAATGACACAATCAGACACTTTGTTTTCCTAAAAATATCCCTCTTGAAGGATGTTTGAGCCGTCTAGGTAGCATTGTGACATCCATCTTGCTTCTAATCCCATGATCCAGGGGAGTAACATAAAGTCACAGAGGTGGATTGTGACTGTGAAGATGAAATTTTAACAGTAACATCCACTTTATTCTAGTCTAGACCTGCCTGTTAAAAAACAGTACCACTAGGTTGTGCTAGAGTATAAACATAGCACGATGTGCGTTTCCTGCCAAATCTGTACTTTATTGGCTATTTCTTTCTTTCTTTTTCTTAAGAAAAAAAAATTCTCTGTTCTCTGTAACTTAGAAGAAGAACGTATCAGAAATATCATTGTGATCACTGTTGTTTGAAATGAAGGACCTTTGAATGATAATATTGTGATTTTTGTGAAGGCCAGAGGTAGTGAAATGCTCAGAATTATTTATACTTACTCCCAGATACCACTTAGTCACCTTCCAACGTCTGGTGCTCTGGGGTGAGGACTACTGCTCCTCTTCAGTTTTCTCCTTGGCGCCTCATTTTCTGTCAACTTGCCAACACTGGAAAGCTCAAGGCTATCTCTCAGGTTCTCTTTCCTCTCTTCCCTGTGTACTTTCCTAGGGCGTCTTCCCCAGTCTCATACCGTGTGTATGTCAAGGGCAATGATGCCCCAGCTATATCTCTGGTCCTGACTTTTCCATGAAACTCCAGACTCATCTATCCAGGATGACCAAGCATTTCAGCCTTCTGGGACAGCTCTGCTTTATACCTACTCTCCTGTTATTAGTAGGACTCATTTCTCTCTCAGAAGATTTCTGTCATGTCATCCAAATACACGAGGTTGGTATTTAAGTCAGATCATGTCACTTTTCCAACTAAAATTCTTTTATAGGAAGGATAGTAAACAGTTGGGAACAATAATAAAATTGACCATATCACTAAAATAGGCAGGGAACCTAGAAGGTATTGAGTGCCATTGTGCTATGTTATTTGCATTTGTTCTCTCATTTAATTTAAACTTCATTTCAGCTCTGTTTTGTGAGTATTGCTCTAGGCAATTTCAGCTAAAGCAAAACACAACCAACCAACCAATCAAGAACAAAAATGTTAGGCTCAGAAAGATTAAAATAACTTGCTTAGGATTACGCAGCCAGTTAAGTATTAGAACTGGGTTTGAATCTTAGTTCTCTCTAGTGCTAAAGCCGAAGGATTATTTGTTTTTTCCAATTACTTTGTTGATGTGATGGCTAATTCATGTGTCAACCTGAGTGGGCTAAGGGATGTCCAGGTAGCTGGTAAAACATTATTTCTAGGGGGGTGTTTCCAGAAGAGATGAGCATTTGGTTCAGTAGGCTGAGTAGAGAAGATCCACTTTCATCAATGTGAATGGGCATAGTCTAATCTGTTGTGGGCCCGAATACAATACAAAGACAGAGGAATGATGAACTTACTCTCTCTTCCTGAGCTGGGACATTATAGCTCCTGGTTCTCTGGCCTTCACATTCTGGGACTTACACAAGCAGAGCAACCCCTACCCCCGATATCTTAGGTCTTCACACTCAACTAGGAGTTACACAGTCAGTTTCCCTGGTTCTTAGAACTTCGGACTTAGACTGAATTATATTAGCTTCTCCAGGTTGCAGATGACAGGTCATGGGACTTCTCAACCTCCATAATTACATGAGCCAATTATCACAATAAATCTCTCTCTCTGGTTCTGATTCTCAAGACAACCCTAATACATTTGACAGCCAAGCATCTTTCTTCATCTGGCCTCAGAAACACTTTTTTTTTTTTAACATGTTTTCATGTTACTTAGGCTAGTTGCTTAGTGGTCTATCAATGGTCATCATCAAAGTCTTGTTGAAGAGTTTTCCTGTGTGATTGTATTGATTAGAATTAGATTTGGCTATGGATGATGGGAACTAAAATCACTATTTTATTCCTTTATTTAAGAATAAAGGAATTCTATTTCTTTATTTAAAGAAATCTGGAGGTGAGTGTTCTGGGGCTCCACACTCATGGCTCTGGTTTCCCTCCAGCCAATGTGATGCAATGATTACCTGCCTTAAGAACACCCCGGGCTCTGGGATGGCTGCTGGGAATCCCCACTAAAATTGGTCTGTTACTAAGGAAAAAGGGGAGAAACCAGCAGTCTCTGCTCTCCTGACTGGCTTTGTTTTCTTTTATTTCTCATTATTTGAGAATTTGTTTTTCAGAAGAAGTCTGAGTATGTAAGGAATAAAGCCTAAAATGAGGTCTATTTGGCATCTGATTGACCTACCTATAATTTCCAATTTTCCCTGTGACTGTTTTGTTGAGCAAGTTTTGTAACTTCTATGACCTAGATACTTTACACAATTATCTCATTTAATTCTCACTAAAGCCTCCAAAGTAAGAATTATCTCTATTTTACAGATGAGGAAACCAAGGCTCGGAATGTGTTTTTAGTGCATATCAAACAATGTATAATGTGCAATGATTAACGCTTCAAGTATGCACAAGAGGTATTTGAAACTCTTCTTGACTTGTTTTAATCAAAAGTTTCCCTCCTGATCACCAAATGGGACACATAATCCTTCATTTTTTTTCTTTATCTAGGTTTTCACAGAAAAAACAAAAACAAACCAACAACAACTAAGCCTAATGTGATTAGAGATGATAGAAGAATGTCATGGTTTTAAAAAATTCACATGCATGCAATCCAACCCCAGGACGTGTGATTTGGTGATTGGGATGGGTGTGGGAGTCTGTAGTTGAGAAAGGTTATGTATAACTCCATTGGTGAGCTTCTGGCACAAGAATAACTGTCAAGAGTTGCTCTGCTGATCTTAGTTTGGTATCTTCTTGATTTGAAAAGTCTCTCCTTATTCCAGTGTTTGTGCTGTCATATTAAACTGCTATCTCTGAATTTCTTGTTACACTGACATTGTTACCATTCTCCTGTATGTCAATATAATGTTTCTTCTCAGAAATTCTCTCTTTCAAGAGATGGCTCTCACCTTTTCCTATGTGGACTCAGTGTCATTTTTAAAGGTGCTGCCAAGGCCTTTAAAAGCAGACTCTCATTGAGATGAACTAGGAGGGCCCTAGTTCATCTTGTTTTTCTCCCTTTGCTTTTCTCTGGAGTAAAGGCTGGTAGAGGAGAATGAGAAGAAAATTATTAAAAGTTCAAATTGGCAGGTAGGATTTCAAAGAACAAAAGTAATTGTATTCATGACACGTCTCCCCTGTGTTTATGCTCACAAAAGGCTGTCTTCGCAAGAACTCTACAGCACCACGTACACTGTTGGCCCTCTGCAAATCAGTACCAATGACAACATCATAATTACACTTCAAAAACAAAGGCAACGAGAAGTTGCATCTTAAATATCCTTTGTTTGGTTGCTCTAGGAACTTCTGTTTGAGTACAGCATTGGAGAGCAGGTACAGGGGTTAAAATATGCTCATAAAATCTAGAACCCAGTGTCTTTTGTTATATTCATAATAAATAAGAATGCTTTCCTGGAGGCTCAGTCATTAAGGGAGGTGATGGGGCAGGAAATGGGAGTTCTTCTTCTCTTGGATTCTGTTTATAATGCAGTCAAACAAGGGTAAGGAGACTTAGCTAAAGCTTTTTTTGGGCGGAGTGGGGAGGTGGGACTAGAAGGCAAATTTATGCTAATAATTAACCATGAATCTGTCAATTTCTCATGTATTGGGCTAAAAAGGGTCTCTTGGCATAAGCATAATAATAGCAACTCCCATTTATATAACATCTACTACTTACCAGACAGAGTACCAGGGACTTTATAGACATGATTTCAAGCTGCCACAGCAAAATTGTGGGTGAGTATTATGTAATACTCTGAGAGTCTCTGAGAGGGCACACAAGGGATGCATAGCTAGTAAGTGTTGATACCAAGATTTAAACCCACAGGGTCCAAAGTGCTTGCTCCTTTCTCTAGACTATTGGCTTGATTAGGACTCATTTTGTTGCAAGTAACTAAAGCCTAGTTCTGAATTTCGACCAACTCAACTTAAACCACACTCTGGGTTTAGTAAAGCTAATATAATTCAATTCCAGTTTACATATAAAAGAGAATTTATTACAGAGATACGAAGGTTTCTCACCAGACACTAAAGTGAGTCTGTGTCTCCTGAGTGAATTGGAACCAGTGCTGAAGTGTAGGTAGGACTCACGCAGATTTTTGTCTTTGCTTTTTTTTGCACACCTCAGTTCACTTTTCCTTCTTGCTACAGAGGGGCTTCTTCTGGCTCCAATACTGCCAACAGTTGCTGAGTTCAGCACGATACTGTCAAGGCACCTGAAGAGACACCAGATTCAATAGTCGTGATAATGATTGGCCCAGCTTAAATGAGCTGCCTACCCCTGGACCCATTAACTGGGGCTAATGGGGAGGTTAAAACTATAGAAACATGATTGCCCCCACAATGGCCAGGTGGTATAAAAATGGAAGAGCATATCTCAGAAAAGTAGTTTGTGTGTGTGTGTGTGTGTGTGTGTGTGTGTGTGTGTATGTGTGTATGTATTTGCATGTTTGTCTGTATGTGGAAACTAGTAGACAAAAAGTTGTCCAGTATGACTGTGCAGACTGCAGGTATCTCCTGGTTGTGGGGTCCTAGTAGCTGCATAGTTTGCCACACATCACTTTTAATTCTATCCCTGTGGATGGCTCCCCACAAGGGACAAAAGTAGAAGGATTTGCGTGGTGCCTGAAGAAAGCCATGGAAGAAAACAATTTGTCCATAATCTATTCTCAGCATCAAATCTAAATGTCTGTTAACTATTTATAAACTAACTCGATTTCCATTCATTCATGTACACATTATTCATTCATTCTCACACTCACTCCTTGTGAAGAGACCACCAAACAGGCTTTGTGTGAGCAACAAGGCTGTTTATTTCACCTGCGTGCAGGCGGGCGGAATCTGAAAAGAGAGTCAGAAAAGGGTGGTGGGATTATCATTAGTTCTTATAGGTTTTGGGATAGGCAGTGGAGTTAGGAGCAATGTATTGCGGGCAGCGGGTGGATCACACAAAGTACATTCTCAAGAGTGGGGAGAACTACAATGAACCTTCTTAAGGGTGGGGAAATTACAAAGAACCTTCTTAAGGGTGGGGAGATTAAAAGTACATTGATCAGTTAGGGTGGGGCAGAAACAGATCACAATGGTGGAAGGTCATTAGTTAAGGCTATTTTCACTTCTTTTGTGGATCTTCAATTGCTTCAGGCCATCTGGATGTATACCTGCAAGTCACAGGGGATACATGGCTTAGCTTGGGCTCAGAGGCCTGACACATTCAAGTACTCATTTTTCATTTAATAAACTGAACACAAGAAACAAAGCCTCAAATATAGAGGCTGCCATTGCCTATAGGATAAAATCTAAACTCCCATTAAGGTCTGCATTCCCAGGTCATCTTTTGCTTTCCCCTGCATGTACTTGTGGCCCTAAGATATGTTGCAGTGTTCTTTTACCTTGTTTACTTGAAGATGAACACCTATTGGCTTTAAGGCAAAGTTCCAGCATTCTCTCCCCAGCCTTGTCTTTGCAACACTCTCCTTGCTCTTAATGCAAAGCTAAGTCACTCCTAATGTTACCATAGTACTCAGTGAGCCTGTCTTCAGGATGCTCATTAACCTGCAGTATACTTGTCTGTCAGTGAGAAGATGGTGTCTCCTGGAAACACTTTGTCAAATGCTAAAAAATTGTATTACGTATGCAAATCAATACTGATTGTGATGGTAGATGTGCCCTCCCTCTTAGACCTGACCTCATGGAGAAGAGCACAAGGTGCATGGGTAGATGCAGTGGCTGTGAACCACCTCCACTGCAGAACAGCTTGCACTTCTCTGTTTGTGGGTCTGTCTCCACCATTGTGCCACTGGCACAAATTGTTTCTCACTAATTGTGGATCCCTAGTGACTAGCAGAATTTTTGGCACATTTTTGTTTCTCAATAAAGGTCTTTTGGTTCAATGCAAAAATGAGTAAAATATAAGACAGGAACATTAAGTGCTATAGAAATATCTCCTTGGCATAATAAATGTGTTTCTGGTTTCTGCCCCAAGGATATAAGAAATTTTGGGCTCATGTATTTCCTACTACCTACTTCCCTCTCCCTTTCCCTTTATGTTCTTCTTTGCTTTTATGGATTTTTTTTTTTTTTAAGATGGAGTCCCACTCTGTTGCCCAGGCTGGAGTGCAGTGGCATGATCCCAACTCACTGCAACCTCTGCTTCCTGGGTTCAAGTGATTCTCCTGCCTCAGCCTCCTGAGTAGCTGGGACTACAGGCATGCACCACCATACCTGCCTAATATTTGTATTTTTTAGTAGAGACAGGGTTTCACCATGTTGGCCAGGCTGGTCTCGAACTCCTGACCTCAGGTGATCTGCCTGCCTCAATCTCCCAAAGTTCTGGGATTACAGGTGTGAGCTGCTGTGCTTGGCCTGCTTTTATCATTTTTTATTATAGAAAAGGTCTATAGTCATTTTAGAACAATTGAAAATTGAATAAGCAAAAATAATTTGTCATTTTACTATTAAGGAATAACAACTATTGACATCTACTTTCCCAGATATTTTCTATGCCAAAATATACATCAGTGTGGGTTATTTTTAAAACAAATTTAATCATCCCCTTTAAATAGAGATTAGGCAAATATGTAAATGTGCAAATCACAAAGAAATAGGTCTAAAAGGGATCTTATTTAAGATTAGAGTTTCAAACAGTAGTGTTTGCTGCTTTGGGAGATGCTAAGTTCCTTGTCCCTGGATGTATTTAAAAAACCAAAAAGATTAGAAACTTCCTCCTTTGCAAGTTGTAGGGATGATTCAAGTATTTGACAATAGTCATATTAAGGAACTAAAGTCTGAGTTTCTGATCTGTTTGGAGAATCCTCATGGATTCTAAGAGGAATCCACATTTCTAAAGTGTCTCCTGTGTTGACAGCCAGAAGACCTAGTGTTCTGCAGCCCTGTCTCAACCAGCATAATCCTGAAAGGCAGCCTCTCAGAGGTTAATCTTTGAACACACTCTTAGGTTTACTTACGCTTTTCAGGTTGACAGATGAATTTTCATTCCACAATGTGGTGTACTTCAGTGTTGCCTAATGTAGTCATTGTGCAATTAGCATTAATTTAGTTATAAGATAAAATGAAACAAATTTGGCTTTTTGAAAAGGAGGACTTTCATACAAGGCCAAACTTAAGGGAAAGAAAGCCAGAGAACATTTCAACTCAAAAAGCAATTTGCTTTGCACAAGGAAGTCAGAAAATTACAGCCCATCATACCTAATTACTACACACATTTGCGTTTGAATGTGCGCTCTTCCTCCAAGGAACTGTCTCCAAGTTTCTTCCCCTTCACCTCTCGGCAACCAGAATCCACTGCTGATGGAAAATAGTCATTGGAGCAACAGGATATTGTCCGTTTCCCAACTTGGTCACAGGAGGTTCTGACAGATTGAGTGTTGTACAGGGTCCTGTTTCAAATGAAGTAATGGGCATGTGATCATGAAAAATAGGATGGAGGAGAATGTGGATATCCCCATAAAAACTGATGGAACGAAATGTAATTCTCCTTCAAACTTCAAGGATTTAAAGAATATGTGTAGATACTAACCCTCCAAGAGATAGTGCTTAATTCTATTCCTTCTTCTCAAGTGTGGGCTAGACATAGTGACTGCCTTCCAAGAAACAGAGTATAGAGAGCAAAAATAACGTCACAGTGCAGAAACATGGCATGCATCACTTAAGTGATAAACCAAGTGAAGACATCATCAGCTACATCATGTGTTTCTCAATAACCCTGGATATATAATGGAAAGGACCTCTGAAGGTCCATCATCCTCGTCTAATTAAAAAAAAAAATCAGACTAACCCAATTGGGGGCCATTCTACAGGTTACCTTTTCACTACTCCTCAATACAATCAAGGTTGTGGAAAAAAGGTATAAACCAAAAGTAAAATTTTAAGCCCCTTAACCAACTGAATGGACCCTTCCTCTTGGCCAAGAGCCTTCCAAAATTCATCTGAAAGACTAGTTCAGGCCATGATGGGAAGTGGGAGTTGAACATGTCTCATTATACCCTTCTTCCTTTGGAATTCAGGCACAGCTGACCAGCATTAACATTAAAACAGATCTTAAGACTGACGAGAGAGTTTTCATAGCAATAAGACACCAAATTCCAGCCTGACTCTAGTATAGCATCACATAACAGATAGCAGGCCCTGAAAGAAATCAAAGTATTTTATCCCAAAATATATGTATTTGACATATTTTGAAATGGTCCAGCAAAAAGCTGTCTATTGTGGGGAAAATCTGCAATTCTATAGAGAATCCCTATTCCTTTCTAGATCTTTTCCCTGCTCCAGGAGAGAATTAACGAAGAGTCAGGCACCTTATTAGGTCTGGTAAGAGATCTGAAGCCTGTTATATAGAGGTTTTGTCTGCATGAGAAAACCTTGGTCTCCAGAACCCCTTTGTCTTTTGTTTGTTTTTGTTGTTTTGAGACAGAGTCTTGCTCTGTTGCCCAGGCTGGAGTGCAGTGGCACAGTCACAGCTTACTGCAAACTCTGCCTCCCAGGTTCAAACAATTCTCCTGCCTTAGCCTCTTGAGTAGCTGGAATTACAGGTGCCTGCCACCATGCCTGGCTAATTTTTGTGTTTTTAGTAGATACGGGGTTTCACTATGTTGGCCAGGCTGGTCTCGAACTTCTGACCTGAGGTGATCCACCTGCCTCGGCCCCCCAAAGTGCTGGGATTACAGGTGTGAGCCACCACGCCCAACCCAGAACCCCTTTGTCTTAACTAAGACATTCCTTTCTATTGATCCCGGGCCTTTAGATAATAACTCTTTCAATAAATTGCCAATCAGAAAATGTTTGAATCCACCTATGACCTGGAAGCCCCTTCTTCTAGTTGTCTCACCTTTCTGGACCGAACCAATGTATATCTTACGTGTATTGATTGATGTTCTGTGTCTTCCTAAAGCGTATAAAACCAAGCTGTAGCCTGACCACCTTAAGCGCATGTTCTCAGGATCTCCTGGGGCTGTGTCATGGGCCACTGGTCACTTGTATTTGGTTCAGAGTAAATCCCTTCAAATATTTTACAGAGTTTGACTCTTTTTATCAACAAAAGAAGACTGAGAAACTGCCACAGACCAGAGGAGACTGGGGAGAGATAACAACCACATGCAACATGGTACACTGGGTGGGATATTGGATTGGAACAAGGACATTAGCGAAGCTGGTGAAATCCAGTCAAGTCCAGAGTTTAGTTAACGATAATGTACCAGGCTAGATGCGGTGCCTCACACTTATAATTCTAGCACTTTGGGAGGCCGAGGAAGGCAGATCACTTGAGGCCAGGAGTTTGAGATCAGCCTGGTCAACATGGCACAATCCCATCTCTACTGAAAATACAAAATGTAGCGGGGTGTTGTGGCAGGTGCCTGTAGTCCCAGCTACTCGGGAGGCTGAGGTAGGAGAATTGCTTGAACCCAAGAGGCAGAGGTTGCAGTGAGCTGAGTTTGCACCACTGCACTACAGCTTGGGCACCAGAGTGAGACTCTGTCTCAAACCAAAAAAATCAATAACGTACCAATGTCAGTTTTTTAGTTTTGACAAATGTATCAGGCTATTATAAGATGTTGACAATAAAACAACTGGTTATAAAGAAACTCTTTGTGCTATCTTTGTAACTTTTCCTTCAATCTAAAATTACTCTAAATTAAAAGTTTATTAAAATATTTTAAAGATTTTTTTTCTTTCCATGCAGACTTCTCTTTTGTTTCCTTAAGGGACTTGGTTCATGCCTCTGAAACCGACCCATTAGGTGGTTTTAAGGAAATCAGCATGTTCCTCACAAAGAGAGTCTACATTTTTGATTATATGGCTCAAACACCAGATTTTGGATGTAACTCTTAAGAGTAAATGGTTAGAGTAGCCATTCATTATCAACTGCTTGACAATTCACCATAGAGTCTGACAAACAGAAGGTCATAATGCTTAACCTAATTATGTAATTATGTGTACAGTCACTCACAACAGTCTATATAATGGCAGGGCACAATTATAGTTACTCTTAGTAAATGGGCATAAAGCTGATTGATGTTAGAATGGTAGACTTTATTTTGTGGAGGAGTTTAATAAAAAGGGGTTTCTAGAATTAAGATGTTCAAATATCTCTCCAAGTGCAATAATGCCTTTGCAGCATCTCTGAATCACGAGGAGCTCTCTGCTTGTGTTTGTCTAGCCAACCCACATCCACTTTGTGAGAGTGAAGAACTTTGGTTTTCAATCTTGGTGAATGTGTGCTTACTTTACATGATAGGTTGACTTCCTTGAAGAAAATGGGAGCCAACACTTAAGACAGAATCAGAAATAATCAATAAGGTTTTTGAAAGACGTTTCCACCCTGTGACAGCCATGGTTAACCAAGATAACTGTTGCCTATGTTTGGAAAGACCCTCTACTTCCTCACTGTCCATCACTGTTAATCTTATTTCCATGATGAAGCCTTTCATGATTAGACTTTCCCTTCCTCTCATACCTCTCCCTCAACTTCCATTAACCATCCTCATCCACTGAATTCAGTTTGCACTTGATCATGGTAACTTGTCAATATTTCTGTGTCCTTTTTGGCTTGTTTTGCAGCTGCGTTGAGAACTTCCATTCTGCTGGCATCCTTTGAGTCCCCTTCATCCGGGGCTAAATGTATTGATGAGCATCTAATAGTTCTAATAAACAATTGATTAATGGATGTATAGAAGGACAGACAAATGGACATTCTGTCAAGTAACTGCTTATGATGGAAGCCACAACTCTCTATGACTGTATGTCCTGGTGACTTTCAATCAATAATTTTAAACTCATCCCTCTTCAACCTAGGCAGGGATCTCTCAGTATTAGTGTCCCAGCCGTGTGTCCCAGATTCATGGAAAGGATCAAAGTCCAAAGCAACTTCTATCATCATGACATTTACTTGATAATTCAACATAAGTGGAATTCCAGAAAAGAGGCATGAAACAAATTTGTACTCCTTAAGTGGGAGCATTGAACTAAGAGATCGTTGAATATCTCCTTAGTTTTTGGAATTCAGCCCTGGCAATTAGAGAAGAGATGCCTGATGTCCTCTTTATGGGTTATGTGATCCTACACAGCTGCAGATGCTTTTATGGACTATTAAAATTGTGACTTAACTGGCTAATTGCCAAACATTCATGGCTTTTAATAGACTATTTTCCTCTCGGTGTCCTGCTGTAATCTTTGATCCCTGAAGACTTGATCCATAGTGGAACTACCACCTTCATCCTTGGAAGCTCTTTTTTTTCTATTATCTTTCCCATTTACCCTCTTAACTAATTTAATTTTATAACCAAGCCTGCTGATACTGATTTTCTGGAATCTCTGTTTTTTTGGGGTGTGAACTATAAAAACGACAAAATATCATCAGTTTGTATTCAGCCTTATTTTCACCTAAAAACAGTTTACTCTTACCTGCTTCCTCTACTTCATGAAATATAATCTGGGTAAAGACTGAAGAACCTGGTATAAAATTATTGACAACCAAGAATCTATCTGAAGCAGGTGCAGTGTCCTTGGCAGAGTTCTAGGGTGACATCTGTGGGTCTTTGTTGCTCCAGGATGGAATGTTTATATTTCCAAAGAGATATACAGAATATTCATAAATAGATGGTAGAGTCTATATGAATTGAACAGTGCTTCAAGCACAAGTTCCTGTTGATGAGAAATGAGACCTCTCTAGGAGAATGTTTTATGACATTATCCATACACTCTTATCCATATATATTACCTAGTGATGATAAAATTTTGAACATATTCACTGAAGAAGGGGTTTGTGGGAATTATAATACAGATACAGATAAAAAATACATTGATTTCTTTGGAAATGAAGACCTAGGGCACAGGAAAAAATAAATAGGATGCCCAATTTTCTTCCAAACTGCTTCCTGTTTAGTTGTTGCACTGTGGTTATAATTGGTATACCAAATCTTGCAACAAATTTTCATTGCAGCTGGCCACATAGCACTGAGATTCCTGGATATATTTGGTGGGAAACATTCTGCTTTGAAGATGAGATTTGCTAGGATAAAAATCACTGTTGAAGTCCTTTAGAGGTGCTTGTGTGGACCAGCTGGTCCAATGAGCTCATGATATGGCTTAAATACTTCTGAGGTGTGCCTCATGAGATGAGAAGGCTATACTATACAGACAGGATGGGTAATCGCTTTTCGTAGAAACTTAAAGCTGTAGTCCCCAGTAATCTGGCCTTCAAGCAAGGGAGAAAACTACGGGAATACTTACCTTCTGACCCTTGGTATGTTTGACCTTAGCTGTTGATGATTGTGTTTATGAAGTAACTCACTCAGAAGTATAAGGGCTTTGTGTTTTCAACATTGGACATAGGTTGTATGATTTACTGACTCTTCTTGTTACTGTTTGAGTTTTCTTTTCATATATAACATTGTGTTTATTATTGAGATTAAAGGTTGGCTCATCCCAAAAAGTGTAATCAGTACCAGAGTCAAGCTTTTATAAACGACGTGGGTCCTCCTATAGAAATAAGAACTTGGAAATTTGCCTTCTGCTACAGGATAGGAAATCCAGTGTCTGTGGATCTTGATTACTTTGGCCTACAGCGTGGCAAGTATGGACACAATGGAAGGTGATCCCAGGTGGCAAGCGAAAGAAGGCATCCACCAAAAGCAGGCTGGCCGAGGGCACTTAGGAAATCATACCTCTTGGGAAACCCTAAGTGGAAAAGGAGAAAATTCTATTATGCAGAGCCAAGCTAGCTATCTTCCAGAGCCATTTCTTCTTCTTCTTTTAACGCAACAGCTGGGCTACAAGTTCCATCCTCCCTTGCAGTTATAGTTAACGTGTGACTGAGTTTTGATCAATGAGATGGGGTAGGAAATGACATGTGCCATTTTCAGGCCTGTCACATAAAATCCTCCTGTGAGAGGTCCTCTGTATTTTTTTTTCAGTTAGCTTAAGGCAGATGAACATGTTGATCTTGGAGGGTACACGAGAAAAGGAAAACCACAAGATAGAAGGAAACTGGGTTATTGAACAACCACTTACAGAAGCCCTGCCCACCAATTAAGAATATCTCTTTAAGACCTTCTATGAATTTTTAAAAACTTTTTTTGTGATTGGGCCATTCATATGTTTTTTTGGGGGCGGGGTGTTTTAGTGGGTAACATTATCTTAACACACCTGTATACCTTACAAATTTACTTGTCTATTTACCAATTAGTTTCATGTTGTATTAGTCTGTTCTCATGCTGCTAATAAAGACATACTTGAGACTGGGTAATTTATAAAGGAAAGAGGTTTAATGGACTCACAGTTCCACATGGCTGGGGAGTCTTCACACTCATGGCAGAAGGCAAAGGAGAAGCAAAGGTGGCAGGCAAGAGAGGTTGTGCAGGGGAACTCCCATTTATCAAGGCCATCAGATCTCATGAGAGTTATTCACTACCCCAAGAACAGTATGGGGGAAACCACCCCCATGATTCAATGATCTCCACCTGGCCCTGCCCTAGACAGGTGGAGAGTATTACAATTCAAGGGAGATTTAGGTAGGGACACAGCCAAACCACATTACATGTCATGGTAAAACTTGGAATTCTGGAGATATTTGCAAAGTTTATGTCTTGGTTCTAACTTACTGTATGAGTAGCTTGGGAGGAAGCTGGATCACCAGATGCAGAGAATCAATCTCTGAGATACAGGTGCCCCACCTCACATGGTGACACCTCATTTCTTCCATCCCAGTTCAACCTTACAGTGTTTGTGCCTTATTTTATTAATAGAGGCAAGAAGTTTGCATGTAAGTTATGCTAACTTATCTATGTTCCCTTTCTTTATCTCTTTTTCTTTAGCCAAAGGAGTTCATTTACTAGATCTGGGGAATTAATTTATACTTATGTAGCAGAATGAAGGGAACTGGGGTGTATGATAATTATAGCTATTAATCTTACCATACCCGAGACATTAGTTGAGCAGACACTTCCTAGGCCGAGATATCTGTGAGAACAGAGACCTTACTGACCTATTTACAATCGCATCTCCAGTTCTTGACATGAAGTGGCCACCCAATAAATATCTCCCAATTATATTAACACAGTGCTTCCAATAATGAGGCCAATCATGGATAAATTGGGGAGAACACTGACAATAAAATGAAAAGAAAATCTTAGTCTTTATCGCCTAGAATGTGGTGGATGCTTTCTTTCAATAGAACCAAATACTGTAGTGGGAATATGAATTAATAATCATTCAAAAATGAATATAATGTCTCATTCTAGATCAAAGCCACACCCTCAATTTAATTCCTGGTTATTGATTTATTTTCAAATAGTTGAGCAGATGCTGGATATATCTATAGAATGAAACTTGCTAAATTTAACTAGATCGTCACTTAGCCCTCTGTGTGTGTGTGTTTGTGTGTATAGGAATCTGATTGGTCTTATATCTGATTCAGAAAAATCAAGTCCTGGCTTTGAGTGAAAATGGAATGTAGGCAGTTGTCTTGGAGGAATGATTTGTGGGAGGCTCCATAAAGCTCCAAGCCCTAAAGTATCTCCCTGACTTGGCTTTAACTGATCACTGAAACAAGGAGACTTTCATTCTTTTGATTTATTTCATTATCTCCATTAGGTTTACTGGCAGGAATAGTATGTTACGTAGGTATGAGTAATTAATGCATTAGTAATTAATGGCCACGTTTGTCTTTTGCAACATCTGTAGATATTTTTGGTTGTTACAACTGGGGCTGACAGTGGTGAGGTGGTTATGCTACTTGTCTCTAGCAGGTAGAGACCAGGAATACTGCTAAACATCTTGCAATATATGGGACGCCTCCTTCTTTCCCATTAAAAAAATAATTATCTGCCCCCAAATACCAATAGTGCTGAGCTTGAGAAACCCTGCATTAGGGTGAAGTAATTTGTCGATAGATTCTACTGAGAAGATAGTTAACAGAGTGGAGATTTTGAAAGAGAGTGGTTGGGGTGGACAGAAAGGCATACATTTAAAATTGTGGAATGGGAGGATGAATGCTGGGATACCTTTACACCCCAGAGGCTCCTGGCTAACATATGTGAACTGAAAGGGAAAAAATTACTCCTTCTTGGGAAATATGCCAACTGTAGAGCTGTTCTTTAAAATGTCATGGTGCTGTCTTAACAAAGGTCAGCAGTGGTGTGGGTAGGGGAAAGGGCAGGGATCTTGAACTGAAGTCCACACTGGCCTCTTTTATATGCCTCACTCTATCCTGGAGCATGAGGGACACCTTTAGAAGAGCTTCATGCCTTACCTGAGTTTTCTGAGGGCACACCTGTCCTGTGAGACTCCTGGGCATGTTTCCAGCAGATGAACATACAATACCACTTTCTCTTTCATTCTTCATCTTCAGAGTCTGACACGCTGCCAAAAATGGAAAGTTGGCTTCTTAGCATGAATATCTTCTTCTATTGACTCCAGTTTGACATCATAGAACATCATTAGGTTATGGAACTGGAAGAGGCCTGAAAAATCATGTCTTCTTATTTTCTTAATTGAAACATGAGGAAAGCAAGCGGGGTCGAGGGAAAGTAAATGGCTTATCTAAAGTCATTATGGAAAAATGAGGATTAGAACTGGATTTACCACCTCACAGTCTAATGTTTCTCTATCTCTATCATGTCATCTTTTGCAGAAACACCTGAGTAAGAGAGAAGCTTACTAAAATCTTTAGGAGATTTTGCAGTTTAAATGATTGGTATAGTTTTTTTCTTTTCACTGTCATGCATTGCAAATTCAGTTTTAGAAACCAGATTTTCAATGCTTTTTATTGATCTCCTGTTGAGATTGGTTTGCATTCTAGTCACTATTGCTGGTAAGAAATTATCCTGATTTCCGTGGCTTGAAAGAGTCATTTTATTTTTCTCATATTTTAGTGGTCAGGCATTTGGAAATAAGTCATCAGGGCAGTTCTTTCCTGGTATCTCTTGTATGGTTGCAGTCAGAAGTTGGCTGGGGTTGCAATTATCTGAAGCCTCAATTGGTCTGGACATCTAAGATTGCTCCTTTCCATTATTTGGTTGACATTTAATGCCAATTGATCCCAGTTCAGCTGAGAGCTTAATTGACTGTCTACTGGAGTACCATATGGGTCTTTCCACATGACCTGGACTTTGTTATGGCATGGCTTCCTTATGGTAGTCAGTCCTCTTACATGGAGACTTAGGGCTTCAGATGCAAATATCTCAGTGACCTGATGCCTATTTCTTAATCCTCAAACTGTACCCCAGGATTGCATTGCTTTTCATGACCTAGTCTTGAAAGGTAAGCAATGTTACTTCCATTGCATTCTATTTGGTAATAAGAGAGTTACTAAGATTGGCTAAGATTTAAGAGTAGGTGACATAGATACCATCTCTTGGTGGTACACATGACAAAACATTTGTGGACAAGTTTTAAAATCATTACAGTTTGGATTTTAGAGTCAAAAAGTTTCCACTAAATAAATACTAATTTGGCTATTTTACAATGTCCTATTTTTTTTTAAAACTTGCTATATTTCAAAATTCAATTTGTAAAATAGTAAGAAAGTTTACATTTGCTTTTGAGTAAATTATTCAACTTCTCTTGGCCTCAATTTCCTTATTATTATGATAAGAATAATGATATCTAAATTTTAAGATGAGAATTTTGTTCTAAGAATTAAGCAATAAATGGTGTCTGAAACAAAGTAGACACTGAATGGTAATAATCATAATATTGGCCTGATGCAGTGGCTCACGCTTGTTAATCCCAGTACTTTGGGTGGCTGAGGTGGGTGAATTGCTTGAGCTCAGGAGTTTGAGACCAGCCTGGGCAACATGGTTGAAATCCGGTCTCTACCAAAAATACAAAAATGAGCCAGGTGTGGTGGTACATTCCTGTAGTCCCAGCTACTCGGGAGGCTGAGGTAGGAGGATCCTGGGAAGGTGGACTGCAGTCCAGTTGAGACTTTGGTGAGTTGTGATCACGCCAGCCTGGGTGACAGAGCAAGACCCTGTCTCGAAAAAAAAAAAAATATAACGTTGTCTACACGGGATGCCAGTTCATATCTTGATGCCTATTTCTTAACCCTCAAATTGTACAGAACATCTCTGAAAACAGAGCTTCAGATTGGGGTAGGGAAGACCATTACCCACTACTTTAAAGAGTACCCAAGTAGTGGAGTACCCATGACATAACATGAGTCCCTGAAATGAGAGGCACAAAGACAGCAGGGTCAAATCATTCCTGCTTCATCCTTCTGCTTTAGACTAGCTTGCTGAGAATGAGCTGGGTAGAGGACATAGAAAAGGGCATCTTCCCAGTGTTTTTTGGAAAGAAAGTGACTTGTAGAGGCAGGGACAAGCCTCCGTGTCCCGAATGCTCATTTTTTTTTTTTTGAGACGGAGTCTCGCTCTGTCGCCCAGGCTGGAGTGCGGTGGCCGGATCTCAGCTCACTGCAAGCTCCGCCTCCCGGGTTTAAGCCATTCTCCTGCCTCAGCCTCCGGAGTAGCTGGGACTACAGGCGCCCGCCACCTCGCCCGGCTAGTTTTTTGTATTTTTTAGTAGAGACGGGTTTTCACCGGGTTAGCCAAGATGGTCTCCATCTCCTGACCTCGTGATCTGCCCGTCTCGGATGTATGTTTTGGAGGTGGTGCATTCAGAGGGGATGAAGGCAGCAAGTGGCAGCTGCTGGTTGAAGGAAGAAGGCAGCAACCCATTTCCTTGACGACAGTGTGAGCCTTGGGTGGTAGACACCTGGAAGTGTTATTTACTTGCTATGTTTAGAATCCTTTTAGAAAAGCTGAAAACTGTTTGCCACTTCCTTTCAGTAATCCTTAATTCTAACCTGCAAGTTTTGTGCTATAATTTGTCAACTGTGCTTGAGAAAAGACTTCACAGCCTTTCTAGAAATAGAGATAGAGCCTGCTTTCCGATCAGCATCATTTAAAAGAAAACAGAGAATCTTTCAGGCATGTGAGGTTGTTGATTGCTGTCATTATTATGATGACTGGAGACTTTGCAATTTACAGAGAGACCACGAACGTGCCGGGCATTGTTGACAAAGCACAGGATTCAAAATTGTTTCTGCCCAGAGGATGCAATCTCACCCTTTTTAGATGTTTTGTTTATTTTTTTCTCTCTCCTTAAGAGTATTCTGCTAAATTGGGAACATTGTGATCCTGGTGGAAAGTTGATCTGGTAAGATGTATCTCAAAGGATCTTCAGACCTATTTTCAGATTATTCACCGTTTGTCTGTCATAGCCATAGCCTATTTATTTATCTATCAACATTTTATTGAGCATTTAGTGTGACCCAGGCAGTAAGCTAAGCATTTCTACATTTATTATGGTATTTCTAACCCAACTGTCCAAGAGGTAGGTACAAGTATTAGTCCAATAACGTGGATGAGGAAATTGGGTGTTATAGAGGTTATGGAAATTAGCCTAAAGTTGATCTGAATTAAACTTACATTTTTAACCCCTTCTCTTCTCTCTTTTTCTCCCTGTCTCCCTCTACCTCTCTCTTTCTGTGCCTCAGCCTCACTAGCCTTCTGAATGTCCCTCAACTTTGCCACAGGACTTTGCATACTAGCCTCTTTTGCCCTGAGCATTTTGCTTTTCCGTTTTCTGCTAGTTTACTTTTGTTTATCTTTCAGCTCTCAGCTTAAGTGTTGCTTCTGAAGGGGTCCTTTTCTGATTCACATCAAATAACTCTATTTTATGCTCACATGTCACAATAAACCCAGCACCTATTCCCAGTTGCATTTTTATATTTGGGTGACTCTGCACAATACATTCCTCCCCAAACAACTTCGAAGCTTTGTGAGAACAAGGATTGTCTATATACATGCTATCTATGTATTTGTAGCACCTAGCACAGTGCCTGGTACATAGTAAATGTTCAACAAATATCTACCAAATAAATGAAAAATAGACCACATTCTATCTTTACCTTATGCTAGACCAGGAATACCCTTTTTACCAAGGAGGATCACTGATATCCTTGACAATTCATTATATAAGACTCAATGTGGCCGGGCGCGGTGGCTCAAGCCTGTAATCCCAGCACTTTGGGAGGCCGAGACGGGCGGATCACGAGGTCAGGAGATCGAGACCATCCTGGCTAACACGGTGAAACCCCGTCTCTACTAAAGAAATACAAAACTTAGCCGGGCGATGTGGCGGGCGCCTGTAGTCCCAGCTACTTGGGAGGCTGAGGCGAGAGAATGGCGTAAACCCGGGAGGAGGAACTTGCAGTGAGCTGAGATCCGGCCACTGCACTCCAGCCTGGGAGACAGAGCAAGACTCCATCTCAAAAAAAAAAAAAAAAAAAAAAAAAAAAAAAAAAAAAGACTCAATGTATGATTGGGACATTTGTAAAATTCTGGGGTTGGAGAACTATGAGCAAAGATCCTGGTGAGGTTGTTTTCAAGGTTCCATCTAAGATACTCCAGTCAGAAAATAGTATATGCCATTTATTTTATTTTGTTTTATTTTATACCTTAACATTTTGTTACAAAACCACATTACCTACCACCCAGCTTCTGTAGTGATAGCAAACTTCTTTCTTATACGTCTTCACTATTTCCACACCAACCCCCATCATTATTGAAACAAATATCATAGTTATTCAGCCCATAGTCTTTTTAAACACTTCTTTCTTATGAACCCATTTCAACCTTGCCAGGAAATGTTTTCCTTCAACTTAGACTAAATTTCTAATCATGCAGTTTCTGCCTGTTTCCTCTTGTGTGAAGACAGAGCTGCTGGTCACTATTTTTGGTGTTATATAACCATTTTTAGTAACTGAAGTTTGTGATTAGTGCTCCCTTCAGTCATTCATTACCAACTTCAAATTTAATAATGTCTTTTATTTAACCAATGGACCATCTCTAGTGAGTGTTCAAACTGCATGACTGGAAGAACAAATTTATTTTTGGCAATATGGTTTTCTTGGGCTATGAGCTGTATCCTATGCTCTCGGCTCATGAGTTTGGAAAAGGTTCTGTCTTACTCTTTAGAGGCTAAGAAATAGAATGTTATGGGCTTGTTCTTTCAATCTGGCAGGGCATAAGCACTCTATTTCTGTGAGATCAGGGGCACTACTCAAAGTGCGATGAGATGGACTATCTTTTTCACCAGTCTAGTAAAATTGGGTCTAGACTCATGGAGAAAATTGAGAGGGGAATTACAGGATCCTTTTTTCCCCTCCACTTTAAGACTATGACAGATCAAAGGTCCTTTTTTTTTTAGATGATGTCTCACTCTGTTGCCCAGGCTAAAGTGCAGTGGTGTGATCTCAGCTCACTGCAACCTCTGCCACCCAGGTTCAAATGATTCTCCTGAGTAGCTAGGATTACAGGCACGTGCCACTACGCCTTGCTAATTTTTTGTATTCTTAGTAGAGACGGGGTTTCACCATGTTGGCCAGGATGGTCTCGATCTCCTGACGTCATGATCTGCCTGCCTCAGCCTCCCAAAGTGCTGGGATTACAGGTGTGAGCCACTGTGCCAGCCAGTGGTGCCTATTTTTTAACACTGTGTTTGACTGCCATGTTTCGAATGTGATTTGTTTGCCCCCACCAAGTCACATGTTGAGATCTGAACCCCAATGTTGGAGTTGGGGCCTGATGGGGCCCTGGGGCCTTGCACAGAGTAGGCATTCAGGAAACCATGGAATGAGAGGTGTTTGGATCATAGGGGCAGATCTCCCATGAATGGCCAAGTGCCATTGTCGCAGGAGTGAGTGAGTTCTCACTCTTGGTTCCCACATGAACCGGTTGTTGAAAAGGCCTGGCACTTCCCTTCCTTCTCTCACTTCCTCGCTTACCCTGTGATTGGCACATTCAGGCTTCTCTTGCCTTGCACCGTGAGCGGAAGTAGACTGGCACTTTCACCAAAAGCCGATGCCGGGGCTGTGCTTCTTGTACAGCCTGCAGAATATGAGCTAAATACACTTCTTTTCTTTATAAATTACCCAATCTCAAGCTTGAAAAAATAACAACACAAAGACATACTAAAACACTGACACATAGTTGGCACTCTATATTTGCTTGCTCAGTTGCTAGATTGACAGAAAAATTGAACTGTGCACCTTGTAAACTTCTGTAACAATGTTCTCACTGGGATGGACTTTACATCCTGGCATTGAGAACAGAATGGCAAGACTCTGTCAGATTGCATATTAAGTTTGAATCCCATCTCATATCATTCCATAGTTTCCTGAATGCCTACTGTGTAAAACACCCCATGCTAGGATCAGGGGAGAACAAGAGGAATGAGTCAAAAATCGTGCTCTAGAGGAGCTCACAGTCTAAAGTGAGTGTGGGAGATGGAAAGTGGCTGAAAATTCTTTTCTACTTCTCTAGTTGAGGGGTAGAGTCTAACTCCCCTCCCCTTGAATTTGGACTAGCATCCAGATTGATTTGATTAATCCGTAGAATGTGGCAGAAGTGATGTTTGACCTTCTGAGGCTAAGACAAAAGAAGCCTTGTAACTTTCACCCAGTTCTTGTAGAATACTTGATCTAGGGGAAGCCAGCTGCCGTGGAAGAGGTCCAAGTACCTTAAGAATATTATGCTGAAAAAGACATACGTGGGCAATCTGGTCAATAGTCTAAGTGTGCTCACAGTCTTCTATCTATATCTGTCAAGGCGCCAGACACGATTAAAACCATCACAGACCCTCCATTCTAGTGCATCTGCCAGTTGAGTGGCACTCTGTGACCTCAGTTAATACCATGGGAAGCAGAAGAATCTCCCAGCCAAGTTCTAGCCAAATTTACCTACCTACAAAATCCACAGCTAGAATTAAAAGGCTACTGTTCTAAGGCACTAAGTTTTGTAGTTTGTTACAAAATAGACAATGAGAACAGAGATGTAAGAAAATAACCAGGATCAAGTAAGAATTTTAATAAAAGGTATGCACAAAACCTTATCGGACAATGAATTAGAACAAATGATTGTGTTCTTGGAGAGGCCAGGCTGCCACAGTGCCCCACTTGGTGGGGCACCAATCACATTGTAGTCTTTGTGAACAGCAGCCCTGGAGTTGTGCAGAGCCCAACATGAGCAGACATATGTGGCAATTGTGTGTAATGGGGGCTGGGAAGGTAGGTTATCTGGGAAAACCATATAGAAAAGGAGCTGGAGCTGAGAATTAACATATGATACAACGAGTGGGGAGAAATGACACTTAAACCTGTGTCAGCCTGAGCCCAGACTTGAGAGCAGAGGTACCTGTGATGCTCTTGGTGCATAATAACTGGTTCTGTATTGTTGGCATGGAGTGTTGGGGTAGGAGGAGTGGCTGCAGCTGAGCCTCCAGAGGCAGAGTGACATAAAGGGCGTCATTTTCATACCCTGATAAGGAGTTGGGAGCAGGAAGGCAATAGGGATACATAGAAGATTTTAAAGCAGGGAGTGACACATTCAAAACACTGTTTGAGAAAATTGCAGTTCAAAACCCCACAGACCACGTAAAACACTGTTCTTCCAACTCCCTGCATCTCCCTGAAAGCTTGGTAGATACATTTTTTTTTTTAATAGAAATGTCTTCAACAACAGGGGATTACTCAATGTTTCATTTCAAAGGATCATTAAAGGAAAATCAAGGCACATCACATCCTGCCTTCTTTAACTGCTCATTTATTATTACTGTGGGTGAGATAACGGCTTTGTGTTATTCTTCTAAATAGTGTAAAGTATTTATTGGTAAATGTAGCAGTATATAAATTAATGCCAATTGAGATTATTTTTCTCCACTGATCACCATAATTTTTACTTAAAGTGAAACCATTTGTACTGCTCCATTCTGGTTCAGCGCTGAGTGAGGGCATTATGAACTGAATATCTATAGGACGACACTGTCTCTTAGTTTCCATGGGATGGCAAGATTCTCTTGGTGAGCTGTCTCTCTGGTTTATTTGTGAAATCAATTTCTTTCCTATTTTTTAAGACCACAGTACTTGGGAAGAGAGCACGTGGAGGTGCAAAATTTTCTTTTCTCTGTCACATCTGAATTTCCTGAAAGTGACTTTTATAAGTGAAGATATTCATTATTTCACTTATCTAAAAGTCCACAGGTGGTGGTGGGGGGGTCCATAGAGTTGATCTGGTGGCTTACCAGTCACTGAGGACCCAAAATTGTGTCTTTATATGACAATGTCCAAACACAGGAAACATTTTTGTGTTTTGTTTTAAATTATTTTTTAACTTCTGGAGAAAATCTTTTTCCAAAATCCTGCAGATGTCCTCTCAGGTTTTCTATTGCTGATCTGGGTTCATATTCTCCTCTAAACCAACCACATGAAAGAGAAAAAGCTTAGAGGAGATGAGCCATGGCCCATTCCCTGGGCAGGGGAGAGAGACCCACATCCTCCATCAGCACTCAACCATCCTACATTTGAAGCAAATGGGGTTTTCTCGGAGGCAACTCCAGAGGAATGGCTGATGTGTGTGTGGCATACAATGTTGGCCACAGGTCAAACCAATTTAAGGATGTTGATTTAATATATACCATATGCCAAGTCCTATATCCGTGCTGGCAGATACAACAGAACCATAGAAGACAATGCTTGTTCTCAGGGAGTATCAGTGGGCATTGTAATAAAGCAGGCCATTCCTTAGCTTGAGGAATTAATTTAATAAAATATAGGGATTATCTATTATACCTTGTGAGGTGGGAATAGAGAGATGAATAAGACCTAGTTCTTGCCTACAAATAATGTGCAATTTTCTTCACTGTCTGCTTTATTCAATCTGGTCATACGGCAGATGGATTCATCCCCCAGCCTCCCATGCCCTGTCATGCTGCCCTCGGAACACACAGGGCTACATCATAGCGGGAACACTCTTTTCTCCCCTTTCAACTTGGTTTCTCAAGAGTCTCCCATCCAAGTACTAACCAGACCTACCCTGTTTAGCTTCTGAGAGGTTTCTCAAGAGTCATCACTCATGGATCTGGCTGGGTTCAATGTTCCTTTCTAGGATTCTCTCTACTTCTCCCAGTTTACCTTTGTCACAGCCCTTGCTGTCTTGGGTACTGTCTGCCAGCTGTTCATTTCAGCCAGCCTGGAGCCCCATGAAGGAAGGTTGTGCCGTCATCCATTTTTATCCTCAGTACCTAGCTTGGTGGCTGGAATATAGATGATTCCCAATGAATGTTTGTGAGATGAATGCATGAATCATTGAATGAAAATAAATTATATCTGGATCTTTTATTCCCCTTTAATCAGTTTTTACCTTACTAGTTTTCCTCTTTCCCTTTTCTCCTTCCTCTTTTTCTTATCTCTCCATTTTCTCTCTTATTTTCCTTTTCCTTGCTCATGATTTATAATCAGCTAATGACTTTGGCATTTTAAAAGTTACCCAACATTTGCACAGCCTTTCCAAAGGCTTTTATGCCTCTTCTCTTCAAAGAAAGATGAGGTATGCTAGAGGTCTATCCAGAAATGTCAGTGCTGATCAGGAAGTCAGTTCCAGAGACTTCATTTTCTTCTGTGAGCCAGCTTTGGGTTCACTTTCAAAGGGCTAGAGTCCTGAAAATTCTCCCAAATAATGGATCAGTTTCTGGACTGCTCCTCCATTCTTATTTCTAGTTTTTCATAGACTACGGAGGGAGAGGCACCCACATTGGTACACGTATATATCACAGTTGTCAGAGGATGGTGTGGACTTGGGGATTCAGAGAATGATATCGTCTGTTAACCTTCAGTGCAGATGTGATGAGAGGCATTAGCAAAGCATATGCCAAGATTGCCCTTGTTAGCCCAAAGCTCCCAGTGGAGAAGACATTAGAGTAAACCCAGGTCTTTCTCCTGGGTAAGTGAAGACATCAAGTATCTTGGGATTCCCTCTCGGAATAGGAGTTAGACAGTTAAATTTTGATATCTTGTTCATCAAGTAATTTACAAATCAAAATTAATTGAAAAAATAAATTAATTGATTTTTTTTTTTTTTTAAACAGAGTGTTCTTGAGTTTAATTGGGGCATACCTGGGTGAGAGGGCCTGGCACCTAGAAGAAGGTGTTGGGTCTCTTGGTGGTGAAGCATGGCTTGCCTTGACAGCACAGGACCCAGTGGGGCAGCGGGAACTTGTTCTTGGAGTTGTGGAACTGCTTGAGTGTGGGCTGGTGGCACTTGCTGGGGACAGTCTCCTCCAGCTTCATAAGCTAGATGGAGTGGGTGGGGCATGGTGTGGGGAGCCCATGTCTGGGTAGCACTGGGTGACAGTGCCCGTGGTGGTCAGGTCTTGGTATTCCCCGTGCATGTTGCGGCTGCCCCTCTGGGAGTCATAGCACAGTCAGATGCCAAATTCTTCACCCTCGGGGGGGCTTCTCAAATACCTGCACATAGGTGTTAACCAATTAGTTGATTTTTTAAATTAATTAATTTTGATTTGTAAAAATATTTATCTTGATTACTGTGGGTTTTTAAAAATTTTTTTTAAATTTTTTATGCTCTCTTAAATTTTGTGCTGAAGCAAGTGGCCCTGGCTGGAGTTTTGAAGTCTGATTTTAACCCTTTAGGACCCTGGGGGGTCTTAAAGCTGGGACTGAAGAAAGTGTAGGCATCATCTGCCTTTGGGGATGTTGTTGGACTTCCTGGCCTCCTTGTAGTTCTTTTTGGTTCGGTTTGGTTCCATTCAACAAATATTTGCACACCTTTTATGGAAGATCCTTGTGCCAGGTGCTGGAAAGAGATATACACAAAACTTGATTTCTTCTTTAAATATCTTCATACCTAGTGGAGGTGGAGTGGGAAGCAAGATTATACCATGATACCAACACCATGTTGTAAGTGCAATGTCAGAGCTGAGCCCAGTGTGATATGGAGAAAGAAGGGACTCCAGACCCAGCTTGAGGGTTGGATGGGGATCTTGTGGAGCCGGAGTGCACTTGAAGGGTGAGCTGGCATTGACCAGGCTGAGAGGTAAGGAAAAGTGCTGCAGGAAGGGGGAAGAGTGTGATCAAAGCTACAGAGGCATGAAATGGCATGGTTTGATCAGGAAACTCCAAGAGGTTCTGTGTTGCTAAAGCATATATTTCAGGCAGGGGTGTTGTAATGAATACTGAAGCTGAAGACATAAGAAGGACAAGATCATAAAGAGCTTTGGAAATTCTATTAATGAGCTATGACTTTATCCTACATGTGATGGGGAATTATTGAGGCCTTTGAAGCAGATGAGAAGCATGAGTCTTATAAATGGGAAGATTAAGGCTTTGCCTTAAATAAAATACCCTCTCCTCCAAATATCTTACAGTGCAAAGAGCACTGGCCTGATTTTGGGAGCCTGGACTGAGTGGTACTTCTGGCTTTGCGCATGTATTACCTCAGGAGACTCAGCAAGTCCACACTGTCTCTGAATTCAGGGTTCTTTTCTGTATAACAGAGGATAGATTGTCAAGTATTGCAGAGATTCCTTAGAGTATTTTCGTAATAGGATTTGGCACCACCCTGGGTTTCTGTTGAGAAAAGGAGGAGTTCATTCTTGTCAGTCAGGGAAGTCTTTTCATCAGAACATTTTCGTGGATTTCTGTCTCTTTCCTCTGTGCTGTATTTAAAAATAAGCTGGCCAGGTGCAGTGGCTCATGCCTGTAATCCCTTTGGGAGGCCGAGTCAGGTGGATAACGAGGTTAGGAGATCGAGACCATCCTGGCTAACTCGTCTCTACTAAAAACACAAAAAACTAGCTAGGTGTGTGGTGGCATATGCCTGTAGCCCCAGTTACTTGGGAGGTTGAGGCAGGAGAACCACTTGAACCCCGGAGGCGGAGGTTGCAGTGAGTGGAGATCACACCACTGCACCCCTGCCTGGGCAATAGAATAAGACTTCGTCTCAAATAAAAATAAGCCAAGTCTACTGAAATAACAGATCCATGCTACCCTGGCCCACAAAGCCCCTTTTACTTCCTTGTTTTCTGTGTAAATCATTATTGCTTATTCTTTTGTTCGTCTTGCTGATGTTACTACAAGATAGGTCTGCAAAGAGGGGTTCCAAAGACTAAATATGGAGGGAGGCACAGCCCCTGGTTCCCTTACCAAGTGAGTCCCCTTGTCTGTCCTTTTGCTGCAGTAAGTCTTTCTCTATGGCAGGAAGTAGAGCTCTACCATTCCATGTGCATCCCTGATCATCCAGCTCCTTCCTCTTGCATTCTTAAATATGGCTGCCTGTGTTCTCATTGCAGAGCTCCTCTGACAAGAAGTCTATCCTGACCATCCTCAAGGTCCTCGGAGATCTGCTTTCTGTTGGTGAGTAGGCCATGTCCTCATGCCTTCATATGGTGGATGTGGAGCCTGCTGGCTGTGATCTCTCCCAGGCACCTCTGTGTCCTGGGGTTTTGCTCTTGCTTCAATTTTCTGTGAGAGGCAGCATCACTAGCCCATCTTTTTTCTGTAAGGTTAATAAGACCCAAGTAACCTGGACTGATTGTACTTGCACTCCTCAGTCTTCTCACCTAACATTGAGGGTGAAATTAGATTTAGTAGTAACCCTCCATGGTTCTACCCCTCTTCTCGCTCTGCTCACTTCCATTGTGACCTATTTAAGAGAGCCGAGTATCAGAAGCTACCTTGGCTATTTCAAGTAGGGGCAGGAATATCAGGCAGGAGCTGAACTTGGAAGCATGTAAGCATCACGTTTTCAGAGATAAGATAACAGAGTTGACTACATTGGAATCAACGGGATTAACTGGAGCATGCTTCTATTCGCTCAAGTTCTTACTGAGATTTTTGAACATTCTAACAGTCACTCAATTTGCATTTTTATGTATGCTGGCCACATTACTTTAGAAAGAAATATTAACACCAAATAAGCAATATCAGAAATAAATGACTCTCCAGACCCATAGATCCTCAGGATTATGGTTTCAAGAAGAAGGGGCCCATCATATTGGGGTCTTACCATGGTTTGTGTTGTGCTCCACTGGCAGGATGACTTATGTTTAGTCTTTTGTGTGTGGCCTGTGTAAGTGAAGTCACTTGTTTTCTGGGATAGTGCTGTCTTACATTTGTCCAGAGGTGTCTGAAACTCTTAAGATGAAACCTTGAAGTTCTCCCTCTGATAAGGTGGTGATTACTGTGCCTCTTGCAGAGAATGCTACTTTTCATTAGGATAAAAAATCAGGTGGTCTTCTTTGATAACGCACTACCCTGTTGGCCACCTTGGTTAGGTCAACTTTGCTCTGTGCATAGAGAGAATCAACCAAGGCCAAGTTGAAACGAAATCGTTGCTTTTGAGTTTGTCCTTGGGCAAGGTGGAGGAGATCCCTCTTCAAAATTGTGCTTAGGTAGAAAGACCAATAGTTCATCAAAGCTCTAGACTCTCTTCAAAATTCCCTAGATAGGATGACTGGATGTTTCTTTCTCAAGGGGCTACTCCAGTGGTTTCTGTAATTTTCTCCCATCAATTTCTGAAGGCTAGCATCAGAAAATCATTATGCCATCAATACAATGATTCCAGATTAGGCCATCATCCCAATCCTTGTTACAGAAGCTTCAAATGTATAGCAGAGGGATACTGACATTCCCTCTTCTAAGTATATGATTATACAAAAGCCTATATGCATATTTACATACGTGTACACACATACACATACATATACCAAATATTCACCAGATTCTCAGGTAAGCTCTATTTATTACAGCTGTTGCAGCTGAACACAACTAGGTTCTTAAATATTCCACTATTTTCCCATTTCACAACCCTCTTTCCTTAACTGATAGTGCAACTTTAACACAGGTTGCTTCAAGAACTACACAATTTTATGTAGTTGAAACGAACTAATTCTTACTCTGTCTCTAGCTGTCAGGTCTGCCTTCTGCTTCAAGGAAAATAGGGGTTATTACTTGTGGCTCATCTTTCCTCTGGCTTCCCCTCAGGCACAGACCGGAGAATTCACTACATGATCAGCAAGGGTGGCAGTGAGGCTCTTCTGCAGACCCTGGTAGACACAGCGAGGACAGCTTCTCCAGACTATGACATCCTCCTGCCTCTCTTCCGGCTGCTGGCCAAAGTTGGCCTAAGAGGTACTCATACTCCAAGACCTAAAGCTGACTGAAAAGGCACTTCTAGGGTTGTTATCATGAGTGCAATTTGGGAAGCTCTGGTGGAGAAGCACAGGGAGGAAGTGGAAGGGAGGTTCTGGACACCTTGATGGTGATGGCAGGAGCAGCCCCATAGGAGAGGGAATTTTGTTGAATTTGATGTCAGCTCATCCAAGGTATGGTGCTCAGGACAGAGCCCAGAACAAACATGGACTACATGGGGCATGGATCATATGGGGGAAAGGAGGGGAGATACTCCAATGCAGTTTTAATCATTTTAAAAATAAATGGAACATGTCTAAAAGTTGCATCACAAGGTTGTGGAGAAAAAGGAACACTTATACACTGTTGGTGGGAGTATAAGTTAGTTCAACCATAGTGGAAAACAATGTGGTGATTCCTCAAAGACCTAAAGACAGAAATACCATTAGATCTAGCTTCCCTATTACTGGGTATATAACCAAAGGAATATAAATCATTCTATTATAAAGACATCCGCATGCATTTGGTCATTGCAGCACTATTCACAGTTACAAGAACATGGACTCAACCTAAATGCCCATCAATAATAGACTGGATAAAGAAAATGTGGTACATATACACTGTGGAATACTATATAGCCATAAAAAGAATGAGATCATGTCCTTTGCAGGGACATGGGTGGAGCTGGAGGCCATTATCCTTAGCAAATTAAAGCAGAAACAGAAAACCAAGTACTTCATGTTGTCACTTATGAGTGGAAGCTAAATGATGAGAGCACATGGACACAGAGAGGAACAACACACACTGGGGCCTGTCTGAAGATCAGGAGGGTAAGAGGAGGGAGAGGATTAGAAATAATAACTAATGAGTACTAGACTTAATATGTGGGTGCTGAAATAATCTGTACAACAAACCCCCATGGCACAAGTTTACCTATATAACAAACCTGCACATTTACCCTTGAACTTAAAAGTTAAAAAAAGAAAGTCTATTACGTAAGTGTACTAGTTTCCTGGAGATGCCATAATGAATTGCCACAAACTGATTAGCTTAACATAACAGAAGGCTGTTAGGAGATCAGAAGTCCAAAATCAAGGTGTTGGCAGGGTTGGTTCCTTCTGGAGGCTCTGAGGGAGAATCGGTTCCATGCCTCTCTCCTCTGAGGGTTGCCAGAAATCCTTGGTGTTTCTTGGACTGTAAATGCATCACTCCAATCTCTGCCTCCATATTCACATGGTGTTCTCCTCTGTATCATTTCCTCTTTGTGTAAGGACATCAGTCATAGGATTTAGGGCCCACTCTAATTTGTAATAAAATCTGCAAAGACTCTATTTCCCAGAAGAATAACATTCTGAGCTTCTGGGTGGACATGAGTTTCTGGGGGCCACTATTCAACCCACTACAAGTCACACAGAAGCAGAACATTCCTAGTTGAAGGGAAGATGGAGGAAGGACCTAGAGTTCTTTGCATTTAGGCTCCATAGTCATTTCTGTTTCATCAAGGAAAATCCTGAAACATTTCCCAAAAACTCTAGAAGTTCTTGGAGCACAGTTTAAAAGCATGGGCACTCAGGACTCACACAAACATTGCAAACGAGTGGCAAGTGTTAAGTTCTAATTGCGTGCTGAGTCTTATATAGGTCACAGCTGAGAAGCTCAGATCCTCTGAAAGGTGGACCTTTGATGTCCCGTGCTATCAGTGACAGCCAAGGACCCAGGGGTTCTGGAGCACTCTTCATTTAAATATTTGGATCTCCACTCTAAGTCTATTCAACATTCTGCTGATAATGATGGAGAACTAGGCTTTTGCCAACACCTGCATGAACATGTCCCAGAAAAAATCAATACAATTCATTCGGTGAATATTCAACAGATATTTACTGGATGTCTCCTAGGGAGAGGTGCTCCAGGCACTAGGAACACCATGATGACCAAGGCAGTTAAGGACCTGCTCTCATGGAACTTATGTTCAAGGGGAGAAGGCCAGCAAATCAACAAATAACTTGGAGATAACAGACTATGATAAGTGCTGTAAGAGGAAGAAAGAGTGATGTTACACTAGCCTGGTGTGGTCAGGAGAGGTGACATTGGAGCTAAAACTTCAAGAATGAGAAGAAGTCAGTAAAGCAAAGAGTGGGCCAGGTGGACTCCAGGAAAGGACCACAGAGACTTGATATACACCATAAACGGTATAAGCTGGGGAGTCACACCTGGGTTTCAGGCCTAGCCCTGACACTTATTAGCTATGTGACCTTGGACAAAGTACTTAAACTTTCTGAGCATTGTGCCCTTATGTATAAAATAGAGCTATCTGTACAGTTGACCCTCCATTTCTGTGGGTTCTGCACCCATGGATTCAATTAACATTGGATTGAAAATATTTTTAAAAATTGTATCTGTACTAAACATGTACAAACTTTTTTCTTGTCATTATTCTCTAAACAATACAGTATAACAACTATTTACATACCATTTACATTAGATTAAGTATTATAGTAATCTAGAGATGATGTAAGGTCTGAGGATGTGTGTAGGTTATATGCAAATACTACACCATTTTATATCAGGGACTTGAGCATCTGTGGATTTTGATATCTGTGGGAATCCTGGAACCAATCCCATATGGATACTGAGGGATGACTCTACTTAATTCTAGGGTGCTGTGAGGATTAAACAAGGTATTGTATGTCACATGCTTATCATGTGGTTCAGGGCTCTGGCAAACTAGGGTCATATGGATTTTATAGGAGAAAGAGAGACATGAGAGATACACCAGGCCAGTGATTTCCAAGTTATTCACCTTGATATTACTATTGTAGTGATTACATCACCACAGTTTCTGCCATCAAGGGGTTATAGTCCTTGACATTGACATTCAGGTTGCCGTGGGCTGACCTGAACAGAACAGAAATGAGGTTGGCTGCTCATGAAGGTATGGGATAGATATATCTCTTTTCTGATGAAGGGAATGGGTTATGTAGGTTCAATTACAACCTCTTTGCTGTTGTCCTTTGGTCCAGAGGTACATATCAGTAAACCAGGTTTAGGATTTTATTTCTGTTTTATTAATTTCTACCTGCAATAAATCTGATAGTGATGTATTCTTGGAAAAACAAACAGGATGATTTAGACATCACCCATTGACTGGTATCATAGTGGGGACAAGGAACATAAAATAAGTGTTTCTTTTTCTATGCTTATTTTCTAATTTTTAAAATAATGAGGACTTATTGTAACACTAGGTGTCAGTTTATTTGGAGCAGTAATTTAGAAATATTAGAGAGGAAATGTGGGGCGTTCCAAGATGGCCGAATAGGAACAGCTCCAGATGGCCCAATAGGAACAGCTCCAGTCTGCAACTCCCGGCGTGATCCATGCCGAAGATAGGTGATTACCACATTTCTAACTGAGGTACATTGTTCATCTCATTGGGACTGGTTGGACAGTGGGTGCAGCCCACAGAGGGCAAGGTGAAGCAGGGCAGGGCATCGCCTCACCTGAGAAGCACAAGGTGTTGGGGGATTTCTCTTTCCTAGGCGAGGGAAGCCCTGACAGACTACCTGGAAAAATGGGGCACTCCCACTTAAATACTGCACTTTTTCCAAGGTCTTAGCAACTTGCAGACAAGGTGATTCTCTCCTGTGCCTGACTTGGTAGGTCCCACGCCCATAGAGGCTTGCTCACTGCTAGCACAGCAGTATGAGATCAATCTGCGAGGTAGCTGCCTGGTTGGGGGAGGGGCATCCACCATTGCTGAGGCTTGAGTAGGTAAACAAAGCTGGGAAGCTTGAACTAGACAGAACCCACCACAGCTCAACAAGGCCTGCTGCCTCTAGACTCCACTTCTGTGGGCAGGGCATAGCTGAACAAAAGGCAGCAGCAAATTTCTACAGACTTAAACATCCCTGTCTGACAGCTCTGAAGAGAGCAGCGGTTCTCCCAGCATGGCGTTTGAGCTCTAAGAATGGACAGACTGCCTCCTCAAGTGGGTCCCTGACCCTCACGTAGCCTAACTGGGAGACACCTCCCAGTAGGGGCCAACAGACACCTCATATAGGCAGCTGTCCCTCTGGGATGAAGCTTCCAGAGGAATGATCAGGCAGCAATCTTTGCTGTTCTGCAATATTTGTTGTTCTGCAGCCTCCTCTGGTGATACCCAGCAAACAGGGTCTGGAGTGGAACTCCAGCAAACTCCAACAGACATGCAGTTGAGGGACCTGACTGTTAGAAGGAAAACTAACAAACAGAAAGGAATAGCATCAACATCAACAAAAAGATAATCTACACCAAAACCCCATCTGTAGATCACCAGCATCAAAGATCAAAGGTAGATAAAACCACAAAGATGGGGAGAAACCAGAGGAGAAAAGCTGAAAATTCTAAAAATCAGAGTGTCTCTTCTCCAAAGGATCACAGCTCCTCACCAGCAATGGAACAAAGCTGGATGGAGAATAACTTTGATGAGTAGGCTTCAGATGGTTGGTAATAACAAACTTCTCTGAGCTAAAGGAGGATGTTTGAACCCATCGCAAAGAAGCTAACAAACCTTAAAAAAAGATTAGATGAATAGCTAACTAGAATAAACAGTGTAGAGAAGACCTTAAATGACCTCATGGAGCTGAAAACCATGGCACAAGAACTTCGTGATGCATGCACAAGCTTCAATAGCCAATTCGATTAAGTGGAAGAAAGGGTATCAGTGATTGAAGATCAAATTTATGAAATAAAGTGAGAAGACAAGGTTAGAGAAAAAAAGAATAAAAAGAAATGAACAAAGCCTCCAAGAAGTATGGTACTATGTGAAAAGTCCAAATCTACATTTGATTGGTGTACTTAAAAGTGATGGGGAGAATGGAACCAAGTTGGAAAACACTCTGCAGGATATTATACAGGAGAACTTCCCCAGCCTAGCAAGGCAGGCCAACATTCAACTTCAGGAAATACAGAGAACACCACAAAGATACTCCTCGAGAACAGCAACCCCAAGATACATAATTGTCAGATTCACAAAGGTTGAAATGAAGGAAACAGTGTTAAGA